>NW_020957101.1:0-3394 GCF_003031625.1 Empidonax traillii | reverse complement strand
TAGCAATTATATCAAAGCAAGAGTGAAGCATTTTGGTTTTTTTGCCTTCTTCACAACAGTTGAATTATATGTGAAGAGATACAGCTTTGCAACTTAGGCTCCCCCAACTTATCCAGGCTTTCATATCGTCCTTAATAGTTTACTGTTCCTTCCACAAACCATACAATGTGCTAAATGTCCCCCAGCAAAGTTTTCACTCCACTCCCCTCACTTGACAGAAGCCTTACGATTAACAAATGAACCAAACTAACTGGAATTTATTCAGTACTTCACAGAAATGCAAGAGGAGGAAAAAAACAGATGGTCCTCTTGGTTGAAAGAACAAAAACGACTTCTGGGAAAGGCTGTCCATTTAGTGCTCCACTTCTCTCTATCCAAGCCTGTGCATATTTCCCCTCTGGGACAAAGCAAAGCTCTCTTTCCTCCTAAGAGCATGAGGTATCTGGTGTCTACAGCTAACAGGCTAACAAAGATCTTACCAACTGTGGTGGCTGGCAGAGCTGTAAAAATCAGAAGCATTGTCTTTTAGTCCTTTGATCCATCTCTAAGTGTCAGGGAAACAGAGACAGAGGAACTAAGCAGTGTTGGGCTGCTCAGTGTTGCACTGAATCGCTGCTATCTTTGCTGCAACACATCCCTCTGCCCTGGGAGATTGAGTAATTGGTGTGTGGTGAGCACTGGGCAGGACTGACCCATAGTTACCCTGTTTTCCTGCTCCCAAATTTTTTCTGTCTGGCTGTTTGCACAACCTGTGCGTGACACTGCGTCTTTTAGTGTTCTGCACAAATACTCAGCTGTGTATTAAGCTCTTGGAGACTTACATATTGATCTTCACATCATCACGAGTGTTTTATCCAGCAGTAACATCGTCTGATTAGCGGAGCTCTTTGTCTTCTCTGATAGTCCTGTTTCCTTACTCTGTGGTGGCTGAATCGTGACGGACTCTAAACACTCTGATTGCTGTTTGTGCGGTCGATATTCATTTGCACGGTCAATATTACTGGTACTGCTGGAGTCAGGGGTCCCTAATGTGGTCCTTGCCTTCTGCAGCTTCCAGCACAGGAGGGGTCTTGCTTTCCTGGAATTGTCATTACTCATCTCTGTGATCTTCTCATCAAGAAACTGCTGTGTTTGGCATGTTCCTGGTGATGTAAGCGGAGAGAAGCTCGGACCAATACCTAGATAAGAACACAGCTTGATTTTGCAGTTAATAATATGACTGGGACTCAAACCAGAAGCTTGTACTCTCTTTCAGTCCTTATCCTACCTCTACCTTTAGGTAGATGTTCCTATTAGAGTGAAGCTGTTAATTCAGTTGCTACAGAGAGCAGGTGACATCTGTCAGCACAGATGATTTACTGCAGTACCACCCTTTTTAAAACTAAGAATGTATAAACTAATATTTCTGATTCAGTTGTGCAATCTTTGCTGACAAGTGCTGTCTCCTTTGTGACAAGTATTGTAACACCTCCCTTGAAAAAGGAGTGCCTGTCTAAGCAGGGCTGTAGTGAACACAATCTTGCTGTCTGATGTGGTTTAAAAAGATGTGACTGATTCAACTGTGGCTACAGGTGAAGGAGAAAGAACTATCAATATTACACTAAAAGTATTCACATCTAATATATAGCCTTCTCATCCTGCTCACCACCACAGAGAACAATTAGTTTATAATAGAGTCATCCAGATTTGTTGGCAGTATATCATGTGCTTTGGTGCAGGGAAGTAGGTCCAGCTGCACTTGAACTGCTCGCTGTCTTGTGCAGAAACTTGTATAGGTTTTTCCTCTTGGAAAAGGAAGGTGGAAAAAAATCCAGCAGTCTTTGAAAAATCTGGAAGGGGAATTTCATTATGGTTTGCCACCAAATTGATCTTGTGTTGTTTGGAGAAGCTTCTTGGTAAAATCATTCCTGAGGACGAGGTGAAATGTCATTTCTCTCCTGTGACACCCAACTTCGCATCTCTGGCCCTGGGGAACCTGCAGCTGCTTCTGTGCTATGCAGGAACGATTGATACATGTACAGTGTGAGATGTCACGACCACGCCATCCTAAACCCTGCAAATCAAGTGATAAAAGTTGCATCTCCATCATGACCCTGCATGTGTGACAATTTCCTCCTGCTGAACCTTCATTTTTCCCAACAACGAGTCACATCCTATTTTTGTGAGGTCATGACCATCAGCCTCAGCAACATTTTCTGGCCCATTTCTTTATGTTTTCTCATTCAATTTCATTAACCTGGTAATGAGGGGAAGAAGTAAGACATGTTTTAGTTTATACCAGCAAGTGTCTGGGCAAGGCAGACAATTCTATTTCTAGCTCAACCCTGCTAGTAATATCTTGCATTACAGAGCTCATGTGATTTGAGTTACATGGAGGAATTTATTGTGCCATAACAAATTCTGTGCAGTGCTGCAGATGAGAAGTTAGAAAGGTAAATAAAGCAAAAACGAAAGTAAAAGAAAACAAAACAAAAAAAAACAAACTAAAGAGGAGAATTGGAACAAAACTGGAAAATTCATTCCGTCAGCATTTTCAACTCTACGGGCTTTTAAAACTTTACAGAAAATTTTAATTTGGAAAGAAAATAAAAGAAAAATCCAACGGTGAATGCCCAAATTGACATTTTAATCTGTGTTCACATTGAAAGTGTTGAAGACCCTCTGAGATCTCACAGCACTTTGGGAACAAGTAGGAGCAGGGATGAAGAGATTGGCATATGATGAGAGGGAAAATATTAAACTGAGAGTGAGAAATAAATTGAAGGTTGTCATAATGTGATAAAAATCAAGAGAGCAGACAAAGAGAATCACAGACAGTGTTTTTCCATGTTGACTAAGAGGCACATCTCATGATGTCAGTTTTAACATCTGAATGGAAAGATGTCATTAAAAATATTCCTCAAATATGCAGAGGGGGAAAAAAAAAAAAAGGAAAAAAGAGATATAATTGCCCTGATCTCTGGTCTGATGTCACTTTTTAGATATTTACAGGACTAATTTATAATACAGTGTTGCTTATTGACCATGGCCATCACAGGACCCACTGCAAGGATAATTCAATCAAAGAGAAAAAAAATTATCTCTTCTCTGTCTCCTTGAAAGGTAGTAAAGGAGCAGTCTATTTAATTTATAACAAGGAAAAATCAGGCTAGATATTAGGAACAAAAAGACTGTGAGGGCTGTGATAGGTTGGGTTATATTGACTAGGCAAGCCTTGGAGTTGCTAACATGGGAGATTGTCAGGAACAGGCTATACAAACATCTCTTAGGGATGATGGGAATAACTGAACCTGCTTAAACAAGATATAAAAACTGCATTTTTTTTTGCCCTTCCAACCATATAGTTCCATATTTCTTGGTGATCTGGAGTAAAAAGGAATATCATCTGAGAATT
>NW_020957100.1:103111-104297 GCF_003031625.1 Empidonax traillii | reverse complement strand
TAATAAAATGAACAGTTATGTTTCCTTACTTAGAAACATTCCTTGGCACTGTTTGATACACTAATTTTAACAGCACTTGTATGTAGAGCCAGTGTATACAAAACACTATTTCCATTGTGAATTAATTAAAGTGCTACCAGAAGTGTAGCCATCAGACTTGTTTTAATTGAGATTAATTTCTTTCTGTTTCCCTTGAGAGCTCAGACGTCTTTCAATATAAATAAAATGGACCATAAATTTGTTTGCCTTTATGAGGGAAAATATTCAGGTAGTGTGAGAAAGAATTGCAGAACCTTCAAAGCCCACTGTCAGTGAGAAATTGGCAATTACTTTCTTGTAGTTCCTTTTAAATTCTTAGCATTAGTGAAATGTTTCAAATAGAACTAAATTTGTCCCTGCGCTACACAGAACAAAAAATATTGTTGTATTAGAGTAACGGCCTTCATGTCTGTCGTGGTTTTGCCCCCTCAGCCCATCCCTGGGGCTGATGATGGTTTTGTCCAGGTAATTTCTGGACAAAAAGACCAATCAAAAGTCCAGAAACGCCTTTGCTAATTACATCTTCAAGAAAACGGAAGAGAAGGTTGTTGGCGCAGTTGGAATTAGAGTAGCAGCCATGTAGGGGAGAGGAGTAGCAGGCCCGAAGCAGGGCCAGACTCCCTCCTCCCCCGGCTTGGGCTGGGGGGGGAGCAGGTGCAGCACTGAAGTCCTCCCTTCTCTCTTGTAAGAGAGTGAAGAGAAAAAAAAGTTTAAAAGATGGACTGCTTGAACAGAAACTGCTGTGGAAGAATTCCAGCCGAAAGATAACGGAGCTTCCAAGGTCGGAGTTGGCAGCCGAAGCTGCAACAAAGAAAAGTAAAATGCGAAAGGGGGGAGGCTTGTTTCCCCCCTGCCTTTCTGCTCTCTCTCCTTAGCAGGGAAAAGACTGAAAATAAATCCCTGCCACCTGTAAAAGTTTGCTGGAGTAAGGAGACCCCCCATGCAGCTGATAAAAGAATCTGTGGATGTACCAAAGAGAACCGAGACTTCATGAAAAGGACTGAAGTGAGGCAGAGTCCTAGTGGAGATTTATAACCCTGAGGGAAACCTGTGTTGGAGCAGTGACAACTCAGGTGAGATACGAGATCCGTGCGTGTGTGGATCCATACTACTGTTAAAGTTTTTGTAACTCTGAGAAATCTCATGC
>NW_020957100.1:100216-102425 GCF_003031625.1 Empidonax traillii | reverse complement strand
ATTGTTATAGATATAATTCTTTAGTTTTTAACTTATTAGTAGTATTAGTAGTTTTTATTTTACTAGTAATAAATATTTATACTGTTCCCCCAAGTCCTGTCTCTCTTTTGTCTGCAAATACCTTCTCTCAACTAGTAGTAATTATGTGGGGGGTGGAAGGCAAAATTGACCCAGAGCAAAACCACGACAATGTCAAACAACATGACAAGAGTAAAAACATATTGTGGCTATGATTAACAAATCTGCTATAGTGATTGTGACAATTTTGAGTAAATTCTCTCTTCTCCTGGCTTACAAAGCTGGATTTCCCTGAGGTTTCTTTAATTTTTAGTGGCATAGTGAAGCTGTGCTCATCAGTAAGTTATACCTGTGTCTTAAAAGCTTTAAATACAGCAAGAAATCTGCTGCCTAGAATTGGTGATTGTGCTCTCATGCACAAAATTCTCCTGTACCTATACCTGTACCTACACCTACACCTAAACCAATACCTATACCTGACCCTATACCTGTACATCAAGTCACTGAGAGAATATCAGAGCACCTTCCTTTATGTGCCAAATGCAATTCCTGGTGCAGTTTGACCCAGACCAAATTGCAGTCTCGGGTCACAATTCTGGGAGGTAGTACAGGCCATGTCCTATTCCCAGTAGGCAGTCTGTGTGTGGGTGCTGTGTTTTGAAGTCTCAGAGTTTAACAACATGAAAACAGGATGTTCTGTGCTGACAAATTTCAGTGCCAGTGAATGTTGGTTTTATCTATTTAATGTATTCATATAGATATAACCTGTGTGTTCAAGTAGCAATAGTGCAGGCAATATTTTATACATAAATCATCCAGAAAGAGTGATTCATCCTAGGCAAGGAACACTTACTCCTAATTTACCAGAAATAAACATTTTTGCAATGCTGTGATGATCTAATGTTTGTCCTGAGTGTAGGAACCTTATCAGGCTGCTGTAATTAGGGTTGGTATCATTTGCTAATAGCACACTAGGAGGCAATATGGCCAGCACAACATAGTGCTTCTAGTTCCATCAGACTATCAGTTAACTAAGCAGAACAGGAGTATTTTTAGTATGATTTTGGAATTAGATCTGAACACACACATTATCCATTTTGCCACTGACATGAGTGGAGGGGACACATTCTTCAGACAACGGAAAAGGGAGATGATTTCTTCTCCAAACTATTGACAAACTAAAAGAAAGGAAAAAAATAGAAGTAAAATAATCTATTGGGATAGGTAAATCCAGGAGGTAGAATTCGTGGCAATACTAATGGACATTTAGCACACAGTAAATGGTCGATTGTTCAGGGTGGTGCTTTAACCATGTGCTCATGCAAATCCAGTGACTGAAGGACCCAAATGGGGCACAAGGACATTCAGTGGGCCAGCTGGGAGATGAGGGAGATGTGCAACTTTCATTCTATTGGGCCTAATCTTTCCCGAAAATCAAGAAATATGGAAAATAAGGGGACTTTGATTCCATGAGTTTTCTGCTGGACTCTTCTCGATAGCTGTCTACACAAACCCATGCACACATCAGCAAATCAGCTCATACCTCTCAAAAACATGACTTACACTCCATTAGTAATTCCCTTTCAGCTGCATAAATCAAGTAAATTTCCTGAAAACAATGGAATGAGGTAACCTTTTGTAAACAAAGTGTCCACGGAGCTTTGCCATAATGATTTAGAAAATGGTCCTGAAAAGGGTATTTAGGGAGACGTGACAAACCCAAGCACACTGCAATTGTTTATATTTATATTATTATTTGCTTTGGATGCAGCATCTACTTATCTGTGAGAGGAGGAGGATGAAGAGATCTACGTGGATAAAGCACAATACAATGAAGATAGGAGATTTACACACTGGAACATTAGATTAGCTTAAGCCAAAGAGACTGAATCACTAGTGACACTTTTCCAGACCTAGAAAGCTTTAAACATAAATACTTTCCCCCCACTCAAATATTACAAAAATAGGCATGCAAAATAACTAGGACAGACTGGAAACAAACAAAGAGATAATCGTGGTTTCCAGGTTTGCAGGGACTGAAATGCACCTGTCCATACTGCAGCATTTGTAGTTCTCAATTAGGAAAACAGATATGGGTCCATGCATGAATATATGTGGGACTAATTTGTAAGCAGAATCAGTATCTGGTTGAATATTGTCAGAGAAATTGGTTTTAAAGATACTTTGGCAC
>NW_020957100.1:96850-99592 GCF_003031625.1 Empidonax traillii | reverse complement strand
TCGTGGTTTCCAGGTTTGCAGGGACTGAAATGCACCTGTCCATACTGCAGCATTTGTAGTTCTCAATTAGGAAAACAGATATGGGTCCATGCATGAATATATGTGGGACTAATTTGTAAGCAGAATCAGTATCTGGTTGAATATTGTCAGAGAAATTGGTTTTAAAGATACTTTGGCACTGATTATTTATTTTGCCTTATTCTCCAATTTAATAAAGTATTCCTGGTAATCCATAGATAGATGTTACATGGTGTATGAAAGATAATGACCTTTCCTTTTGTTAGAAACCTGAAGTTTATCCAATATTCAGAATCCCCGTGGTAAACTTGGACCAAGTTCTAAACAAACACAGGCTTTGTTTTCTTAGGAGTTATGTGTATCTCAGATGATTCAGAGAATTCACCTTTGAATTAGGGAAAACTTGTGTTCACAGACTGGTTCTGTCTTATTTAAACTGATATTACTGTCTTTCAGCCATGCTATACTGAAACAGAGATGCTGACAGAGAGGACTTTATTGTCCTATATGCTCTGTTGATTTCCCCATCAATTAAGCAGTACCAAATAGATTGTTCATAGTGCTTTTAATAAACTTATTTGAAAATAATCATCACTGATTATCCTGTTTCATGGATTGGAATGTTAAAGCACAGAACGATCAAAATGTTTGTCTAGAAATCAAAGAATAGAGGCCAGAAAGTTATTCCAGGTCTTATTTTACCCAAGGACAACTAGTCAGGAATAATTCCATGTAAAAAACCGTATAGGCTGCACTGATAATCACTGAAAACTCCTTAGGAGTGGCTGAGGGAAGTGGAGTTTTTTAGCCTGGAGAAAACGAGGCTCAGGGGAGACCTAATTGCTCTCTCAAACTACCTGAAAGGAGATTGTAGTGAGATGGGAGTTGGTTTCTTCTTCAAAGGAAAAAGTATTAGGGAAAGAGGAAATGGCCTCAGGTTGCGCCAGGGAAGTTTTAGACTGGATATTAGGAAAAGAATCTTTACAAAAAGAGTTGTCAAGCACTGGAACAGCCTGCCCAGGGCACTGGTGGACTCATCATTCCTGGAGGTAGTTAAAAGAAGTGCAGGTGATTTTAAAGGTCTTTTTCAACCTGATTTTAAGGTTCTATGATTCTATTATTTACTTTCAATAACATTTAAAATCAATCTGTTCCATATGATTAGCCAGGAAGTGTCAGAACAATTTCAAATATTAACATATCTCCTTGGATTTTTAGGAACTTGATCAAAGTCTTGCTGAACTTACCACAGAAGTCTGCTTAGAAACACATTTCAAAATGCTTTTGATTTACAATCAGTTCTTACTGATAGCTTTTTACATTTTACTTTGTATGTTCCTTACTTCCAAATCTCCTGGATGCCATGATGGACATGAGGGTGATCTGCAGTTTTGGATAAACTGATGCTTGTCATCACACATCAGGGAAATTCTCTGGGGTAATTGTGGGTGGTGATTAAGGTGAACTCTGATTTACAGCCAAGAACCATAAGGAGTTTTTAATAGAACAGTTAAGTTAATAAACACCAAAATAAAGAGTCCATGAGGGAGAATGGTGGACATACCTCAGATGCTGCCTTCTCATTAACTGGTTTTAATGCATAGGTTTTATTGCAAGTTCCTTAAAGAGAAAGAGGTCTTCATATCAGAACACTCCTGTCCTTGAAAACTACCTTCTGCTATCTATCCAGTAATAAAAGAGTGATAAACTCTACTGAAATATGATCTCCTCATTCATCTAAATTGTTGAGCAATGTCACTTATGGGAAAACACAGACTTTCTGCTTCAGAACACAGTAGATATAAATAACCATACACACAGTGCTGAGCTAAGACTGGGTGTGAACACCATAACCTGCTTCTGCACCTCTGGTGAGGCAGGTGACTGTGGCTGCACACAGAAACAAGCAGAAGGATATTCATCTGGTCAACAGAGGAGGATGTGGCGGTTCTGACTTTGCCATTTGTTTTCTCAAAATGGGATGGAACAAGTGAGCCATGTGGACAAAATATTATCTAATACAAAGATATTGGATGTAGGTCCTTGCAACACCAGGAAGTTTATCTTGTCCATCCCATCACCAGTCAGCCCTTCCTTTTGTAGCTCTATAAATGTGCAAATATTTTCTCAAATGGAGCAATTATTTTTAAATGACAGCTCTATTGCTGATAAAATGCAAAACTATGGTGTGACATAATGGTTTTGGTGAAAATATGATACCTCAACTGCAATACAGGACAGGTACCAGGATGCCAAGTGAAGGATGTGGAAGAGTTTAAAGCCATTTTTAAGAAGGGATTCAGGATTAAAATCTGGGAGAATCCTGATTGTCTGAAGTGTCAGTAAATACATTTTAGGAACTAAAAGTTAAAAAAAAATTAACTACTAGGAAAAAGCTATAAAATATAGTAAGTATTTTAATCAGTCTAAAGAATAAATTTCTAAACTACCTTTCTTTTATTAGAGTTTGAATAAAAAGACTTATGACATCATTTCACAACCAGCAAATTTGGCAATGTAAAACTCACATTATTAGTCCATGCTAATCTTACAGGTACCTCCAGTCTCTATTTAAATTATCCAGTGCTGGATTCTGCACTTCGGATGAGGTAACTTTGGATGTTTGTACAGAATGGGGAAGGAAACACTGGAAAGCAGCACTAGGAAAGGGACTTGAGAGTCCTAGTCAGTGGCAAGTTGAATATGAGTCAGCAGTGCCCTGGC
>NW_020957100.1:90728-96770 GCF_003031625.1 Empidonax traillii | reverse complement strand
ATCTTACAGGTACCTCCAGTCTCTATTTAAATTATCCAGTGCTGGATTCTGCACTTCGGATGAGGTAACTTTGGATGTTTGTACAGAATGGGGAAGGAAACACTGGAAAGCAGCACTAGGAAAGGGACTTGAGAGTCCTAGTCAGTGGCAAGTTGAATATGAGTCAGCAGTGCCCTGGCAGCCAGGAGGGCCAACCCTGTCCTGGGGGGCATCAGGCAAAGCATCACCAGCTGGGGGAGGGAGGGGATTGTCCCACTCTGCTCTGGCCTGGGGTGGCCTCACCTGGAATATTGGGGCAGATTTTGGCACTACAATATGGGAAAGATATTAAGCTATTGCAGACTGCCCAAAAGAGGGCAGAGAAGATGGTGAAGGGCTTTGAAGGAAAGCCATATGAGGAGTGGCTGAGGGCACTTGGTCTGTTTAGCCTGGATAAGAGGAGATTGAGGGGAGACCTCATTGCAGTTGCAACTTCCACCTGAAGGGAACAGGAGGGGCAGGCTGCTCTTTCTTCTGATGTCTTCTCTATGGTGACCAGTGAAAACCTGGGGGAGTGGCCTGAAGTTGTGTCAGGGGAAGTTTAGGCTGGATATTAGAAAGAGGTTTTTTGCCCAGAGAGTGGTTGAGCACCAGAACAGGCTCCACAAGGCAGTGGTCATAGATCCTGCCAGAGATCAAGAAATGTTTGGACAATGTTCTCACATACGTGGTGTGATTCTTGGGGTTGTTCTGTGCTGAGTCAGTGGTCGGACTAGATCCTAGTGGGTCCCTTCTAATTCAGGTGTTTGTATAATTCCAGGATATTGTATAATTCCATAAATGAAATTTGCAATGACTAAATCAACATCCTTGATATGCCACCACTGGAGATTGAGTATTACCAGTGGCAGAAAAGCCGTGGCAATCCATGCACAGCTGTGACTGAGAAATGAGACAGTCTATGGCAATTTAGGTGGGAAATAGTAGTTTAAAGACATTTTTCAATGTTTTTGGTAAGCCACTTGAAGATGAGAGTTCAAGGAGATAAAAAGATAAAGAGAGGAGGATAAAGAGGAGATAAAGAGAAGCTGCAGTCTGTTATTCGGAAAGCCAGTCTGCAGGTGCTCTGGTAAAAGAACGTCTCCTTCTTCATAAGCCAGTGTTAGAGAGTCACCTGTCAAAGAGTTTTTTGCCATAAAATAGTTTTCCAATCTTGATGAACAAAAAAAAAAAACTTTTATCTGCATGAACAGTGAAAGATCTTGCAGTGATTTCCTCAGCTCCCCAGACCAAGTTTTACCACACTTCACATGAAGAGCAGAAAAGGGACATGGATTCAGCTGACTGAAACTATGAGCTTGTGTGAAAACAGTACTCTTTCCAGAATGATTGAATTGCATTTTCACTCTGCAGCAGAATAATCAAGAGTGTAAGCCAACTGGCACCCAGAAGAGAGTGCCTGGAAAGCACTTCCTGAAGGAGTTGTGATAAAGCTAAAGGTTATTGCTCTTAAACAACAAAACCCTGCAGAACTCACGCAAAGCTTGTTGAGCTTTGGGATTCTTGCTGTCCTATAGGGATCTGGCTCCAGCAGGAATGAAGCCCACATTTTTCAAGAGGGATTTCAGTGTTATTGAAAGCAACTACTTGCTGTGAAATCAATGGGCATTGCATACTCAGAGGCCTTAGAGTATCTGGGCTGTAGTCCAGCATGATAAATAAAAGCTGCTGATGAGAAAACGGATTTTAGAACACCAATACTGAGTTAATGGAGGTATTTCAATTCTGTTTCCTAATTATATCCAATCCCACAGCTCACAGAGACACAAGGTGAGAAATTTTGGTCCTGATGGTTTATGCTACTCAGTTTTTATTAACTTTGAGACAAAATTCTAAAGTGAAAAGAATATTCTTAGAAGTTAAATGAGTGAGTTAAACTCCAGTGAGGATTTAAAAAAAAATAAACAAAAAACAGAAACAACTTTATTTCTGAATTATATCCTAGGATAAACTACATTATTAAGATAAAAGAGCATTTTCCAAAAGTTTTCTGCATTTGAATAGGATGGAAAAACGCCTCTCCTCCTTCTTGCACACAGAATGGAGGCAACCTCTGGCCACTGAGATACGTTTCCAGGTGTTTGGGCTATACTTGCTTATATCGTTACCATTTCTTGGCCTTCTTTGGGAAAATGATCATGATTGGATCACAATGCCTTGATAAATCTTTGTACCCTTTCTTATGGAAAGAAAAAAATCTTAGAAACATCTACTCAAATGAAGAAGGGAACTTAGTCAAATAAGATTTTGTACTAGGACCATGCAAGAATTTTACAGTAAAATGAGGAAACTGTGATTCTTTTAAAGTAAACCTTTTGACAAAAGCTGACAGAAAGAGGAAAAGGGTTTTTTTTTTTTGTTTTACCAGAAGTTCCTAGATCAGAATAACTCAGTTGTTATTATTAATTGTAATGACTGCACTAATTTTTTTCCAGTCTTTTATTTTAATGGGCATTTCTTGATTTTATATTCCAGTAAAAGGAAAAAAAAAAAAGTCATATAATAGAATTCCTTGTCAAAATAAAAATACTTTTTCTGTCCTTCTCTATAATTCTGTCAAATTTACTTCATGACAATACCCACATTTACCTGTATAGAAAAGATTACAATAATAGCCAAAAATAATATTTCATAAAATGTTGGATATTTTCTAGAGTATATGGGGAGGATTAGATGTTTAGAGTAGTTGTGTTTGGTATTTAAATTCACATAGTATGTCACTCTGAATCAAAAAAAAAATAAATAAAACTGCCCAATAAATTGCATCAGATTCAGTCTTTGTTGTGTTGTTCAATTTCCCCTGAAATTCAGTAAGAATATGCAGCTATTAAAAGCAAGGTAAGGTTCATAGAAAAGTTAAAGAGTCTTTATTTCCACTTCTCACTATTTCTACTCACTGATTGCCTTTCATGTCCTGCTGTTGTCCTTACTTTTTTCTTCCTCCACTGCACCCAGTTTTCAGCTTTGCACCTCACCACCTAAACCCAAATTATAGTGTGTGAATATTCACACCAATATCTAATAAGGATTTTTTAAATAATAGAAACATGCTTGATTTTTTAAAATATTTAATGTGACACAAAGTATATCAGATAATTTTAGGGTCTTTTCATAAACAGCTTATGAAGAATGCAAAACTACATTGATGAGTATTTTTCTGAGAATTATTTCCTTAGATACATCCTTTGTTCATTCCTTTAAGTCCTCTGAATTTCTGTGTTGCATACCATTTCTGGGTCTTTCTTTCAGAATTCATAGGATATTTATAATATTGTGAGTTTTTATATAAGTTTTATATTTCATTTTATAAAGCATAGTGTTTTTTTTTAATTTCATCTGTATCAGATGCCATTCAGCTCTGTTTATACTGGTCAAAAGTATATCAGTGAATTTAGTTTAGTTTTATGTCAAATTAAGTGATTTCAGAATTCAGCCCAACTCATAGATATTTCCCTTATACCAGGAACTTGGAAAAAAAAGAGAGATAAAGCTGAAGTCATTGCTCTTTTAAGTCAAGAGACTGGTTGAAATGTCTCAAAAATTAATCTGTATGATCTGCAACTCGTATGAACATAAAAAGGAAAGAGCTGTGAGAGTTTAGATTACACAGTTCTGCAAGCAGCTAAGCTGAGGTGCACACACAGTCAGATCAGAAACTGAGCCAGAGGTTGCTAAGATCCATAAATTGAGAGTGCCAGTTCAGAAGGGACACCTGGGGATTGTCTATTGCAGTCCAGAAGACTTATTCCACCAAACATCAAAATGAAAAGATGATGCTCCTGGCACTGTTTGTGTCATTTGGCCCCGTTTTTATGTATGGGTGGTTCAACAAAATCAAAATACAAGAGCTCGCGTTCAGAGCCTTCTTTTCATTAAGCAAAGTCAGACCTGTATTTCTTATTCCTCTAAAGAAATCAGAAATCAGGTTTCAGAATTGGTTATATGGGAAATGGAAACCACGTTGTCTCCAGGTGAAACTAGGTGACAGCAAGGCCAAAAAAAAATAGGAGTTATTAGGATTAAATTAAGTGCCCCTGTCTACATGTGACCCAACTATGTGTTCCCATTACATCTAGAAAAGGTCTGGTAAGCAAAGTCAAATCCATCCTTCCCCTCTTCTGGATGAGAGAGGGGAAAAGCGCTCAGATCACTGTGTTTCTTTGATAGTCCCTTATAAATTGTGCCCTTCTGATTTCATGACATTTCCCACAGTGTCCTTCTTTTGGTAAAGTGATTAAAGGGCATCTTCCTTCTGTCCTTTAGAGATGAGCAGGATGGAAACTGATTTTAAGTTCACTGTCAAGAAAATTTATAGGTTTGAGGCAGGCAGAGAAAGAAACCATTCTTAGGTGTTATGTGTTCTCAGTATGTTCTCAATTATAAGGTGGCTGTAAAGAAACAAATGGAAGAAGCTCCTTTTTGGTGTTGGTCTAAAACTGTTGGATCCACCAAAGTTTTACAAAGAAGAAGCTATGTAATAGTCTTCACTAAGACAACTTGACCAGACAGTTGGAAAAGTCACTTCTTTAAACAGAGCCAGGTGTTTTCCTTCTCAGTGTGATGTATATTAAGTCAGTCTGTCAAATATTGACATTTCCACCCTTCCTAGGGCATTCCATAGGTCTGATGAAAAGGAGAGAGCCCGTAGGCACAGAGAGATGTGTGACAAAGACGTCACATATAGTGGAGAAGGCCTTTGATAACATTCTGCCACTGGAAAGAGAGATTTTGATAAGTCAGTCAGCATCACTCAACTGATGAGTCATGATACTGCTTCTCACAACTCTGGAAATACCTGATCCTTCTTGTCAGTAGATTATAATAGATCTATGCCCATTGTCTGGGCTTGAAGTTCTGGAGAATGAAGGAACCCATTGAATTGCATAGGAAAATTGTGTCACAAGTCCACTTGCAAGGTGCCTGGTACTTTATATGGAATCTATGTTCCAGTGTAATAGTGTCAGTAGGACAAGAGGTAATGGATGTGTTCAGATCAGATGTAAGGAAGAAATATCTTTTATGATGAGGGTGGAAAATTACTAAAATATGTTGCCCAGAGAGGCTTTAGGGTCAGGTTGGATGGGACTCTGAATAATCTGATGGAGTTTATGTCCCTTCTTATTTCAGGAAGATTGGATTAGATGAATTTAAAAGTCCCTTCCAACCCAAAATATTCTTTGATCCTATGATATGCAGACTCCTTTGGCCAATGGGAATCCAATTTTTAAGACAAAGAGCATCTGATATAAAGACATCTAAACAGTTGATCAAGGTCTAGTCTTAAACTGCAGAAGGGAGGGGCCTGGACTTTATGTTACTATTTTTCCATCAAAATATTATAAATGAAATGGAGTTTAATTCCAAGCTTAAGAGCCACAAACTTTGGCTGAAAGTGCTCTTTCTTCAAATGGAAATCGTATTAAGTACCTACTTTTATAGTATATCTGGGGCAAAATTCACTTTGTTTATTCTATTGTACTGAGCATGTGACGATAGATTCTTCAACATGTTTGTTCTCTACCGTAAAATAATATTTGAAATATAAAAGGAGGGAAGAAAAAAATAAAGGTCTTACCTTTACACTCAAATTTTCTATAACAGTCGTTATAAAATGTTGATGTATGATATTCATCAAACTCTTTCTCACAACACTTGCAAGTACAATTTTTGAAAAACTGCATCCATCTGTTGATACTGCATGCCAATCACAGTTATCCTTTAAATATATTTACCAAGAGGAATATTTTGAGAAAATATGTCTGACGGTGACTAATTGACTTTTATGCAACATTTAGGTACTAGGAGAGTTTAAATTGAAGGTATTATCTGGGTTTACTGCCCTTGTCATTTTTATCCTGCTTTAAGACTAAACTTTATTTATGAAGAAGAATTAATTCAATGAGGGATAAGTTTGGTGCATACCAGTTCCCTGCAGTCATTTTGTTCAATTAACACTTTCATTTAAAGGTTGTTCTTGTGGGTGTGTGAATTATTTGCTTTTTG
>NW_020957100.1:84557-90424 GCF_003031625.1 Empidonax traillii | reverse complement strand
ATCTGGGTTTACTGCCCTTGTCATTTTTATCCTGCTTTAAGACTAAACTTTATTTATGAAGAAGAATTAATTCAATGAGGGATAAGTTTGGTGCATACCAGTTCCCTGCAGTCATTTTGTTCAATTAACACTTTCATTTAAAGGTTGTTCTTGTGGGTGTGTGAATTATTTGCTTTTTGTCTGCACCATGCAACGTGCTGCAAAAGAGGGGGCTTGGGAGATTAAGGGCAAAACTGCTTTTGATTGAACAACATGACACACTGACAACTCAACTCAACCAACATTAAATTTTATTTTATTTTTCAATTTTTAGTTAAGTATTTCAAATACAAACACATTAGTAGAAAAGCTCTTTAATATCTGTAGTTTTACATACCCTTCCCAGTCCTCCTGAAAATATCACAGATATATGCTTGCTAACTCATTGTTTTAGCTAATGATTCTTTGACAGAAGCACTCTGTAGCTCTTCCTAATTCCCTGTAACTTCTTCCTTCAGATATATATTTGGGACTGCCTGGATTTACTCTTTCTGTTTAAAGATATAATGCTTCCACAAAGGATTACCTCTGAATGTGAAGAGTCTTCACATGCATATCCCTCATCTCAGGGTTTTAAAGTCTCTAAGATGGTTATTTAAATAAACACAAGTATAGCAGCTCATCCTCTAGAAAAGGGATAAGAAAGAAAGCAAGTTTACTCATCTGGGCTTAATAAAAACTTTTCATCTTTTCTATGTCACACATTATTTTAGGGACAGCTCTAGGTATTTCTAGGTTACAGATGGGCAGAAAATGACAGCAAAATATAAGGTTCTGAAAGCTTTTTCTTCCAAATCTTTCAAAGTCTTTAATGGAAAAAAATGTGAAGACAGCTGCACAGTCTATATTAAAAAACCCTGATGGAGGTTCAAGTGTAACAGATGAGGAACTTAATCTGTAGTCTACCTCCTGCTTATCAAAGGCCAGAGAAAAGAGCAATTTGACAGACTATATAAATGAACTCAGTTATTTTAGATTAAGTACTTTGGAAAAAAAATCAGGTGGCAGAACCAACATTCAAATCATTGCTCAGCCCTAGGCAGAGAGAGAAAATGCACTGGAGAGTCTTACAACCTAATGAAGCAACCCTGTTACTCCAGTGTAGCCTTCCTCCTTGTGTTACATTTACAGATAAGCAGCTTTTTTCCTGATGAAGTGTCATGTTCATTTTTAAAAACAAGCAGCTATTTGCAGGTGAAAACACACAAACTCTGGAGCCTCTGGAAAACAGATCTCGGCCTAAGCCAAGAAGCATTACAAAGTGCACAGGACACCCCGTTGAGATGTTCATGTCTCTGTTGGTATGACTGCTTCAGATCCTGACCAGGTCAACTACAACTATATCAAAGAAATCTACACAGCACTATTATTTTTTTATTAACTGCAATCTTCATTTTGTAAGCATGTCCTTTCAAGTAAATAAAAGCGCTCTCTTCATCCCTGATGCTTCGCTCTTTCACAGTGGTTTTATGTGAAGAGAATTTTGGTATGTTCTATTGTGATCTACCAATACCTTACATTAGGGTACAAAATAGCTCTGTTTATCTATGTATATGTATGTATGTAATTTTCTTCTTGTCTTTTATTTTCGAGGATGGAATGGACTTCAAGGATATAATTTTGTCTGTGTGTATATTACTCTAGATTTCTCTAATTTTCTTAATAGCTACTCGAGTGAGTTCTTAAGCTTTCCCACACAGACACTTTCAATAAAGTTAATCTGAATTAAAGGGGTTATTTGAAAATTACTATGTGGTTGTTCCAAATGGAATGAAAGCAGCCTTAACTGAATTTCCCCCTTCACTTGCAAAGCAAATAGAAACCAAATTTATCAAATTAGGGTGCAGTTTTTTGAGGTATTTAAACTAGGATAATTCCTTAAAAGACTGATATGTATCACGACGAATCCTGTGGTTCTGTCTGAGCCTGCCCACTGGATCCAAAGAAAAGTGAACAGGCATAGACAGGACTGCAACATTTGAGGAAAAGAGGAAAAAAAATTAGGATTTCTGACCAGAAACCTGCACATTTCATTACTTTTATTAACAATGACTAAATGAGTGAAATTGATTGTCCAGAATACAATTTTTTACATGTGCTTAGTACCATTATTTCAGTAGACTTTACTACTCCATCTCTTCTAAGACACTAAGCTTCAATGCGAGTGGGAAGATTTAGGGTGGTGAAAATCTCATTTCTGAAGATGGTAACAGGTCAATTTTCAATCGGATTGGAACCCAAATGGCAACCCGGCTTTCCAACCAGTATCAGGGTTAAATCCTTACCCACAAGTCAGTGACCTCATAGAAAGCTTCAAAATGCTCTATTTGTGTGATGAAGGAGGCAGAAAACAGGTGTCTGCTGTGATCTGATTACATGCTGGAAACAGCTAAAGGAAGGACAGAGTTCACAAATCCAAGGAAAGAAGGAAAAAAGGCTGTGCAAGCCTGGCCAGTATCCAGCGTTCCTTATATCCAGCAAATAACATTTTTCTGTGTAGAAGTTAAATTACTGCTCAGTGTTTCATTTCTTACATGTATGTGGTTAGCAGCATGTCAGTAGACATGTCTGTAACATCACATCTGTTAAAATGGTGAAACTTCCCAGGAAACAAATTCCCTCGTTGAAAAAACTGATGAAAAAACTGACAAAAAACTACTGGTCTAAGCAGAAGGTACATGGAAACTTGGCTTGTAAGATGGGACATGTATAGTTCATAAAAGGTGACAAAAAAGTTGTTTAAAAGAAAAGAGGATTATCTTAAAAAAAAAAAAAATTCTTCTCCATCATAAATATTGATGTTTTTCATATAGTTATGACTATTGAAACAGTCTCTTTAAATAAGATTACTCTTTTCTGTGTACTTTCTGATGATTACATACAAATCTCATTGTTTACTTAAAGATTATCAGTGAGTATTTTTTATCTCGACATATCATGCAAGTAAGATTTAATAAAAGCGATTTTGGCCTGATCATTTCTGATGAACCAACATCTTAAACAAGCTTTCTGTGTTTCGTTCAAACAACTATAGATTATTCATCACTGTCATGCTGTTGATTTCAGGAGCTGTACACCATATGTGAATAAAGTTAGATGCTTCAGCAATTTGAGCTGCCTACATGATGTTTCAATTTTTATATAATTTTTGTTGTTGGGTTTTTTTTTTTCCCTTATTAGGATTTTGTGACCTACAGCAAGTATTTGAGTACTGATTCCTTCCTCAGTGAACAAGAAGTTCATGTCTGGCAGAAAACAGGACCAGGACTGAAGACATGATGGAAATACCAGCTTGAAATTAATTATGTCGCATCTGTGTGTGCCTTGGGACAATATTTCCCTTTTTCTGTTTAACTGATTTACAAGATTCTATCGAGATGTAACAATTCAGAAAAATAGAATTTTCCTCCTGGTCTAGCAGTTCTCTCTGCTTTTGAAATATCTTATAGGCTGTAGGAATACAGGATATGTATTAAGGGAATGCAGAACCATACAAACACAATTTAATTATTTACTTATATTACTTACTTTCTCTTCATGTGAACCACAGTATTTGAAACTGGATGTCTTGTGAAGGCTGCTGTAGAAGACAGCAATCCTAACAATGAAAATAGCCTGGAGAGGTTGCTGTTCAGTGACTTAGTCTGCTCGTGAAGGTTTAGACTTTTCCATTTTTACCAGCAGATTTTCGTGATTATTCTAATGGTTCTAAAACAATTTGCCAAATTATCTTAATCATCTCATGAGAAAGTAGTTGAATAGTTTCTTTTCTTCCACTCATGGTATTCTTTTCTCCAGCTGTTCCTAACAGAATGTAAGACTGAAGATACAAACATTATGTGCTATTTGAATTTCTGTTTCAACGTTTGATATTGTATGAATTGTGGTCTGTAAAGTAACCATGTGCAGAAAACAAGGTTCTTTCTGTTAGTATGGGTGCATTAAATGTGCCTGCCTGATTCTTGCACAGCTTCATTTTCTTTTCAACATCACAGCTTTCTCATAACAGGGATTTGTGGTGCTGAACTTCATCTAGCGCTGATCATTGATCTCAGGAGAGAATCAGCTACCTTGCCCAATCACAAACACTGAATAAAGAATCCGGATAAATATATTTATCACATGTCAATTGAAATATCCATTATAAACTATACCAATAAGGTAGCCATTGGCAAATAGGTAGCAGGATATTCAGTGAAAGAGAACTATGACAACTCACTGGAAGAGTATTTAGAACATTATTTAGAAGAGAAATCACCAAACAAATCTCCAACACAAAAAGGAAGCCTACACAGGGTAGAAGCAACTTCCAGGAGCCTGGAAGGAATACACGGAAGCTCCTCACGATCCAGCAATGTGTACTCGCAGCCCAGAAAACCAATCCTATTGTGGACTGCACCAAAGGCAGTGTGAGCAGCAGATCAAGGGAGGTGATTCTGTTCCTCTGCTCTGGTCTGGTGAGACCCCACCTGGAGTGTTGTGTTCAGTTTGGTGGTCTCAAACTTAAGAAGGTCACAGACCTGTTGTAGTAAGTCCAGAGGAGGGCCATGAAGATCAGAGAGAAGGCTGGAGCAGCTCTCCTATCAAAACAGGCGGAAAGAATTAGGGCTGTTCATCCTGGAGAAGAGAAGGGCCTGTGGAGACCTTATAACACCTTCCAGAACCTAAAGATGGTATATAGGAAAGCTGGAGAGGGAGTTTTGACAAGGGCAAGGAGTGATAGAAAACGGGGAATGGCTTTAAACTGAGAGAGGGAAAGTTTATGTTAGATATTAGGAAGAAAGTTTTTATGGGGAAGGTGCTGAGACACTGGAACAGGTTGCTCAGAGAAGCTGTAGATGTCCCATCCCTGGAAATGTTCATGGCCAAGTTGTTTGGGGCTTTGAGCAACCTTGTCCCCTGGAAAGTGTCACTGCCAGGCAATCTGAGGGCAATATGAAAACGCACATTATGAAATTTCATAATTTCGTGGCAACTCTCTGTTATATGGAAGTTGAAGCAAAACAGCAGCAGCAAGTATTCAGTGGTAGAGGGTTTCCTCTTGTGACATCTGGCTGAATTAACCTGCTTGGGTGGCAATGGGGCTGTTGGTCCTGCCAGTTGGTTCCAGGTAGTCTGTGACCATGTAGGTGATGGCGTTTTACAAAATTACAGATCCTGAAAAAGATGTTTGGGGCTTCTTTCTTCCAAAGTGTATTAGATGTCTACGCAGTGGCTGTGGTGCTGCAGAGAGTTTCGTCTGAGAGGAAAGGGTGCTGGACACAGCAGGTCCCACACAGCTCCAGTGACCCCAACACAGGGCACAGCTGAGCCCCTCAGCCAAGCCTGGGGAGCCCTGGGGGGAAAAGGTTCCAGAAAGGGCCCAGAGTGTAGTGGGAGAGGACGAGAGGAGAGGAGAGGATGGCAGCAGAGGAATCCCAAGGGGGCCAGAGCGGGAGGGGAAGGGCAGGAGGGTCTGCAGACCTGGAGCAGGGATCCATCCCCTCCAGCATTCCTGCATAGACCCTGCTGGAGCAGAGACACCCACCATAGCCTGGGGGATATTCCCTGCAGGAATATCACCTGTGTGCCCTTGGGGGAAAGGAGTTGGGAGCAAAGAGGGGAAAGTGGGACTGGGGAAGAGTCTCGGTAAGAGGGAGATGTTTTACCCTCTGTCCTCATTTCTCACTACCCAAATCTATTTTAAACGACAATAAATAAAGCCACTTTTCCCCAAGTCAAATCTGTTTTGCCCCTGGTGGTAACTGGTGGGTAATCTCCCTGTCTTTATCTCGATCCTTGAGTTTTTCCACCTTTTCAAGCCCTCTTCTGTTGAGAAGCAGGAGGCA
>NW_020957100.1:81550-84387 GCF_003031625.1 Empidonax traillii | reverse complement strand
ACCCTCTGTCCTCATTTCTCACTACCCAAATCTATTTTAAACGACAATAAATAAAGCCACTTTTCCCCAAGTCAAATCTGTTTTGCCCCTGGTGGTAACTGGTGGGTAATCTCCCTGTCTTTATCTCGATCCTTGAGTTTTTCCACCTTTTCAAGCCCTCTTCTGTTGAGAAGCAGGAGGCAATGTCCATTGAAGGGGGCCAGGCAGAGGTAGTTACCAGCAAAGCCTTGATCTGGGTCACCCTATGGAGAGACTAAAACACACTGCTGGAAGCTCCCATCACCAAGGCAGTAGGAAGGGACACCATTTTTAAATTAGCACAGTCTTCCAGAGTATCTGCACCTACAGGCTGCACTGTGACAGCACAGATTAAGAAAATACTGATTTAGTGTCTTCTAGTCATATTCTTTTCCCTTCTGTGGCTTGGTGCACCCATGGGTTTTTTCCTTTTTGAAAGCACTTGCACATGTGTGATCCCTGTGGGCATGAAACCCTCAGGTGACCCATAAAATAAGTACAGTAGAAAAATGTACAGCTTTCTCTGAACTGCTTCTCTGAGGGATCAAATAAGCCCCAGTAGTGGTGTGAAGGAGTAGATGAAAGTGAAAGTTACTCAGGGGCCTGAAGAGAAAGGCAATGAGACCATCCTGTGGCAGAGGGAGACCAAGCTGTAAGATTGCTTTCACTGTGACACAAAACTGCAACTTAACTGTTCACAGAGAAAACATCCAAACTGGTAGATTAAACTGAATAAAGTACATTCTCTGGCACTGAGATAATTTAGCACAGCAGCTTTTTTTTGAAAATGGAGTGACATACCACTCATATTTTTTGACGCAAAAGAGTGATTTTATGAAGTTGTTGTAAATGTGACAGTGGTTTAACCGAGGTTTGCTGGCAAGGTATTCTTGAGTATTTACTGCATAAAGGATGGGGTCAGACTGTCAGAGAGATCTTTTTATTGAGTCACACATTTTAAACTCCTAAGTCTAGTTGTGGCTGGATCCAGACTTAGTCCAGGCTTGGTCAATTGATTATGTGTAAAGGATTATATCTGTGCAATCAATCCTTTATGTCAGTTATCTAAGATTTCAAAGTTTACCAATTCATTGAGTATCTGATAAAGTAAAGACTCTCTTGGCCTTGAGGAGCAACCTTGAGAGGTGTCCCTTCTCAAAAAGTCATACTGATGTGCAGCCCACTGCCATATTGTTTGTGTTCACTGTTTATGGAGTAAGATGATTGACTCAGTTATATTTGCATACTGACTATAAATGTTAGTTTCTCACTATGGTGAGACAGGTGCATTGCTCAAACTAGCCCCTGGTTACTATGTTGTTATCTGCCTCCCCTGAATCCAATTTGAGTGACCTGACAAATAGGTTGCAGCTGCCACTGGGGATTATCACTTGAGCAGGGTTACACAAAATAAAGGTCATGTTGGGGTGCAAGAGGAGGGAAACACAGCAATAAAAACTTTCTTATCCATACCATAAAACAGTCCTTTTAGTCAAACTAGTGTCTTAAGCACACAGTTGCAGTAGCTCATGATCTTCTCTATCTCCTGGTGTCCTCAGGCATTATTCAATAAAGTTCAAGTTGACCCAAGCCATTGACCTGGCCATTTTTAGTTTATTTGTATAGACACAGTCATATCTGCTGACTGCAATGATTTTTAAGTGTCTCCTTCAGGACAAGCTCCCTGATTAACAGTCATTGAGGGTACAATTCAGCTTCAGATCAAAATACCTATGGCACAAGCATGTAAACATAGGCCATTGCCTTAATATTGGTATGTAAAGCCATGTGAAATGTCATATGTGTTAGACAGCTAAGGAGCCAGGGAGATATGTCATTAGACCTGTGCCATTCTGCAGTGGCATATGAGTTGAGGGAAAATAAACCAAGGAAAATCAAAGCTGTAAGTCAAGTAGTGAATTTTCATTATAGTTAGTTAAGTGAATGAACTTTCATTGAAATTCAATTTTCTGTGCAAAGAGGTTTGTCACCACTGAGTTGTCCAAAGCTGTCAGAAACCTTCATATTTGGACTGGCAAATATAACAGAGAACCTAGGCCCTTCTGGAAGGTGGAAGCCATGCATGATCCTCTAAAGCTTCTGAAATTACAGTCAA
The DNA here is from genome assembly GCF_003031625.1 of Empidonax traillii. Taxonomy (NCBI): domain Eukaryota; kingdom Metazoa; phylum Chordata; class Aves; order Passeriformes; family Tyrannidae; genus Empidonax; species Empidonax traillii. Next base: position 82,253 of record NW_020957100.1, on the reverse strand, counting down.
TACCCCAGGGCAGACAACTGAATCAGGCCAAATAGTTTCTTAAAGTATGTTAACAAGTGTAAATATTAGCATTTTATATGATAAACCAGGGTGGCAAGCCATCAGAATTATTTAAAATAAAACTGATCGGAATTTTCCCTGGCACTAAATTTGATTGGAACAGAATGGTCTCTATTTTTCCTGTTAAACTCTCTTAGCCTCCAAATAAGAGCAGCCAGATCCAAAATGCTTATTGAGAAGGATCTCAAACTTGCACTAAGACCTAAAATGTACAGGCTAGCTCAGATTAAAATCATGCCAAAGTTAATTGTAATTTCACTGGAGGTGGAACAAAACTTTGGAACCCATTATTGTTTCTTCAAGATATTTAATTAACTAGAATAGGCATAGTGTAGTGAAGGGATTTATAATGAGGACAATTACTTCAGTACTGAAAAAGATAGTTTTTCTCATCCCATATCAATGAGTGCCATTGATGCCATAAATATTTTAAGACTGGAATTTTTTTGGCTGCTAAAAAGATGACAAAACAGGAAATTCTCCTGTGTAACCACCAGTAACTTTGACAATGTTAATAAAACTGGAAATTGGACCTAGGGGCATTCTGTAAGGACTTTGGCTTCCATGTTCTTAAAACTTTTCCTCCAATCACTTTCTTATTTTTGACAGCAGCATAGCTTATTTTCCACTTCAGTCATCACCA
>NW_020957100.1:60154-81381 GCF_003031625.1 Empidonax traillii | reverse complement strand
AATGAGTGCCATTGATGCCATAAATATTTTAAGACTGGAATTTTTTTGGCTGCTAAAAAGATGACAAAACAGGAAATTCTCCTGTGTAACCACCAGTAACTTTGACAATGTTAATAAAACTGGAAATTGGACCTAGGGGCATTCTGTAAGGACTTTGGCTTCCATGTTCTTAAAACTTTTCCTCCAATCACTTTCTTATTTTTGACAGCAGCATAGCTTATTTTCCACTTCAGTCATCACCATTAAAAAAGCATTGTACTAAAAATCTGCTGCTTTTTCTTGCTACAAAATGTCCTGCTCAGACATAAGCTGTATTTAATCTCAGTCCAGAGCAGTAACACAAAGGCTTTTCTCACCTCAAGCCGAGGTTGCAAACCATTTTGTTTAATAGATGCCTATCAGGAAAGCCTGCGATTCCTCATGTGTGAATGAAGCCATTAAACCCCAAACCTCATTACACAAATAATGTCCATTTTGATATTTCAAAGTACTTTTAGCAAGGTGCTCACAAGAGTGTTGTAAATGATCCGTAAACAATGGAACACTATGGGGACAAATCGTAGATTGGGCAATTTATTTTCACAAAAGTTTACTGCCAAAGGAGAAGTCAATCACCACGGTCACTCGAGGGCCTGAACCTACAAAAGCTCCTCTCCTGTGTTTTCCTTGCTCATGCTGTGACACTGTGCCAATCAGGAAGATTAATCCTTTCAGTAAGGAGTGAGTAAGAGGTTTGGGATATTGTATTTTGCAATCACACAAAACAGGTGTTTCCCTTACATGCTTGTGGTAATTCTCTCACATTTCTAAACAGTTTTTTTTTTCATTCTTTCTGGCTTATATGCCATCACCATATGCATCAGGAACAGAGATTAAAAGGAGGAACTAAAACTTAAAAAAAGGCACTAAGCAGGAATTTCCCATGATACTTTGTAAATTAAAAGAAAAAATATTTCCTTCTTAAAAGTGTAGATTACTTCAGTATTCCTGACTTCCAAGAAAGTGGAAAGGTGAGGTAAAAAGCCTATTTTCACTCAAACCAACCTTGTCCAATGCTTCCAATTTATCTCAAACAAAACAAAAATGTCTGAATTTCAGTGGTGGGTTTTTTATATTAATTTTCTTTACTATATATCAAAATGAGTTTAAATCCTGCATATCATCATTTCCTGTACCTAAACTACAGATGTAGTATCTAAAAGTTTAAGATGATTGCATTTTAAATCACATTACCTGGCACCAGCTGAGGCAACAGAACTGATGATGGAGTCTTCAAAAGGACTGTGCTTTCGTGACATTTGTGATAATATTTTTGAGGTCAGTAAGGGACTGATTCTGAAGACAATCAGCAGAAACAGCTTCATGTTAATCTACTTCATTTGTCATTTTTCTGTTCTTGAAGTTTATTTCAGAGTCCCTGTGGTGGGTTTGACCTTGGTTGGCTGCTGGATGTCCACCTGGCCACTCTCACTACCACTCAATAGGACAGCAGGAGAAAACAAGATGAAAAAGCACAGGTTTTTTCCCCTTCACATCTTTTCTCACTGTCTCTCTCACAGCTGATCCACTGTTTTAATTCTATTTTAAATGTGATGTCACAGAGGCATCACTAGCTTTACTGAAGAAGCAGGTTTTGGTCAGCTGTGGGATAAATTTGGAGCCAGCTGGAACCAGCTAATTACAACATAGGGCCAGCCCCTGATCTCTTCTCACAGAAGCCTCCCCCACTACCTAAACCTTGCTATGTAAACCAAACACACCCTTATGTCCATTACTCTGATATTAACTTCTATCACAATCTAAGCTTCATTTTGGGAATGACTACTCTGCATCAGGGCATTTACATTCTGCTCTTGTATTAGCTCAAAACACTCGTCATGTGCCTTCATACTAGGTTTATTTTCAAGTGCACCTGTGGCACAGTTAGAAACTGGATATAAGAATAATAGTGAAAGCAGCTGAAATTGTGTAGTTGTTCTCCAAAGATTCTCAGGCTGCCACATTGTGCATTTCTCATTAGGAGACTGAATAACAGAAACCAGGTTCTTTTCAGAGGAAACTCAGGTGTCATTATTTCATCTTTAAGTTTTTCATGCTAAGAATGATATCAAACCCAAATTCAGTAGAGAAAGGTTCCGTCAGGACTCCAACCAAAATTTTGCCCAGATTCCATGCTCTTACAGTCTCTTCTTAACGATTTGCCATGTAAGATTGGACAAATCAGAAACACATTCCAGAAAAAAAATCTGGCTGCTCAAAATCACTGGATGACTAAGTCAGAGGTATAAGTTGTTCCACATCTTGCAGTAGCAGTACTCTCTACAGTCAGTTCTACTCATCTTTTAGACAAGATTGATTGGATATCAAACCCAGAAGAATTTTATACAAATGAATCTTGAAACTACAAACTGACCTAATGACAGTTGCAGGCCTCTGACAGAACCCCAAAGCTTTAATATTTGAGTGCCTGTAGATCTAACTTCGAAATTAGACCAGGTTTGAGATGTTGGTTAAACCATACAATATCCAGAGATCCCTTCCAGCCACAGCTCTTCCCTGTCTGTATAATTCTGTGTTAATCTAATACCTGATAAAATGTTAAAGATTATTTTTTAACTAAAACAATAGCTATGAAACACAAATAGAGTTACCTGCCAGCAAGGGGGACAGCTAATTCATCTGTTGCTGAGCACTATTTTCAGATGTAATCACAATGTTTCCTGCCTAGAATTATTGACATCGAGCTTGTAAATGTAGCCCCTAAGGGAGGAAAAACACTGTAAATAACTTGCCTTTAAAGAAGAGGTTTATTGGATTTTTACACCAGACAACACAAGCTCTGGTTAAATGCTGAGTGATATTTATGTCCTTGTATATCCAACCGTACCTTAGCTTCTCCTTTTTTTATTTTTTTTTTATTTTTTTATTTCAGCCTTAATGAACATAGTAATCATTGGTATTAATTTTTTTAAAATATAGACACATTCAAGGAGGGTAAACAGGACAGCTGAAAAAATATAGTATCTTCCAATTTCTTTTACTACCTCATGAATTAAGGAGAAAAAAGAGATGGAGGGAGAATAAAGAAGAGATGAAAACAGAGATTAAAGTATTCTGCTGGTATACATATCCAATAACACTGAATGGCCTAAAGGGAATGTGAGCATGGGTTTTCAACATGCTCAGCTGAACTGTGAGTTGTTATCAGGTTATCAGGCAGTTCAATTTACACAACCCTCAAGAGATATTGGGTATGGATCGGTGCAAGTGTCATGGGAGTACAGATAAAGCTTAAATCTGACACATTGTGCGGCGCAAGGTTCTGAGGTATTGGAGCTAAGGTCTTGACCCTCAGCTTGCCAGACATGATGTGCTACTGCAGATCCCTGGATCAGTCCAGCTCAGAGCTCCCTACCTCCTATAATTGCTCAGCAGTAATTTCAGCCTTTTTATGCCATGGGTTTAGAGACACCATAATGAGAGTTGGCCTGTTGGAAATTATGCTGGCCTGATTTGCTAAAGGCAGCGGCATATGTGTGGTAAACCCCTTAAAAGTTATTTAGTCATATTCCAAAGGTGGAAATTTCCCCACAGAGAAGTCAGAACACAATGTGTTGTTACTCTGAGAAAGCCTGACCTCAGATTTTCATGTGGCCATCCTGTTTGCTGTACATACCCAAGTAGTGTAATTTCTCCCAATTTACAAGTGAAGTGTCATCTCTTCTTCCACCACACTGCAGAGAAAATGAGCTAGAGGAAAGTACCCTTGCTCTGTCTCTATGAGATGAAAAGAGAACAGCTGTTTGGTGACCTGCTTAGTCTCATCAGGCTGGGTTAGACAAATATTTGGGACATTTGTAATTCTGAGCTCTTCAGACGGTGTCCCTTACGACAGGATTCATCTGACTAAATGTGGGTGCTAATGTGCATTTCAGCAAGTCACTTTCAATTCTCTTTACTGCCAGGGAAGATCTAGTAATAGAGACAATGGAATTTAGAGTGTGATTCATCTCATCCTAAACAGATGCCTACATTTGTTCAGAGGAATTGCATCCTAAACTCCATTAACAGAATTGATCAGATCTCTACTGATGATAATGGGAGCACAAATAACCAGTTAAAATGTAGGTGCCTGCACTAAAAGTCAGGTGAGATTTATAAGTCCCAACCCTTGCTTCTGAAACCTTCCCAGACTGAGGTGTATGCCATACAGCTGTTCTATCCTATTAAAACTGAGGTCCTTCCCTAGAGGATCTCTGTTTTAATGGCTGTGGAAATAAATCCCAGCATGCTGCTGAAGCAAAGAACTTAACATACCTTCAGATTTCAGCAGGAGATGAATGTGGAGCTGCTGGTAGCAGAAGCTTGAAGCTTAACCACCTAAAGTTCACTACTGCACTTTTTGGAAGTTTAAGATTTTTTTTTTGGGGGGGAGGGAGTTGATTCAAAATACCCTGGACATAAATCAAATGGAGGGGTGGCATCTCCTTCAACAATGATCTGATCCTCCTAGTGCAAGGGTGATGGCCAGTACTTGAGTCAGAGCAAAAGTTCTTTTAGTCCAGTATCCAGTCTCCTGCAAAGTTATAGTATGTGAAGAGTTAAGTGTAATAACTGGGCAGGCATATGATACTCCCATAAATTCTCCTCTAGACCCCAGAAGCAAGTCTGGTAGATGTCAAATCTTTTCTTTATTAGTTTTTCAGCTTGCTGTTTGTCTTTCCTCACTTTCTCTAGGTTAAAACCATTTTAATTAATGCAGCTTGGGTGTAGACCTATAACAACCTATATAACTCTTATTGGATGAAAGGTTTTGTAATAGCTTTTTCCCTATTAATTTATTATTATTAACATGCTTAAAGATTATTTTGCTGGTGTACATTTCATCTCATCTGATGAGAGGGACGCATTTCATGATGAGAGGGACAACATGGTCTCAGAATAAATTGCTTTACATATTAATATGCTGAACCTGGGAATCTACGTTCTTTCCAAACAAGGGATTATTTAGTCTCCAAATAACTCTCTGGTTTTCAATACTATACAGGAAGCAGAGGTCAGTTGTAATTTCTGATTAATTTTGTGTTCTTAACTTGAGTTCAATTTAAACAGTGAAACGAATTAAACTTTTACCTTCACTGAAACAAGAGGAAAGTGCTAAGACCAGGATACAGCACTGCACATCCATGAAAACAGTGCTGGTAACCTGGGATCCATTTTACAAGAATTGTAGATTACATTTGTATCCAGGTAATGTCCCATCACTGACAGAAAAGCACAGAGGGACCTTATATAAGTGAAATACACATCTCTCTTAATTACTGTCAGGTAGTTAGAAAAACATTCCCTAATTTTTAAAAGTGAAACATCAACTGGGAAAACAAGATCAGACATACTTTTTTTCAGTACTGACTTGTTCTAAATGCTTCACCTATTTCAGTTGACAAGATGTAGCTTAATGAACAATAACTTTTCCTCTACTGGTATTTACTGTTTTACATATGTTTTTATCTCTTCTGCCTATTTAGTCTTTTACAATTCTATCCATAGTTTTAGTGAAATACAATGCTTGGACAATTGAATTTAGGGCCCAGTTAGAGACTTTGGCACGCTTTTAGCCTAATTTTAAGATGTGATGTCCAGGCCTGTCTTTGCTGTTTATTTCCTCTAGGATTTGTGTGTGTGTTCTGTACCTTTGATGCTTCCTTTCCCATGAACGGCATACGGATGCTGGCAGAAATGGTTTGCGTGTCTGGTGCTCTGCTATTTCTGCTCGTCTGTTTCTGAGATCAGCAGATGGAGATGAGGTAATTCTGTAGTGCTGGAAGTCATAAACAACTTAGTATAAATACCATTGCCTCAAATATTACGCTGAGCTTCCTCCATTTGAACTTCTGTCTCAGAAGAGCTTCGCTTAGGTTTGTAGCATGTGCTATGTGTATTTTTTTGGTTATTGACTCTGTCTTAATAAATCTATAAACCCACATGTCTTGAACTGGTCTTCTAAATTTTTCCCATTTTTAAACCAGAACTGACTTCCCCTTCAGAAAGTGCATGCCACTATTCACAGTTAGAGCTTATCTTTATCCTTTCCTCTTTACTTTGATGAGCAAACTAATGGGAAATATCATTATCCCTAAGACCTGAAAATTGTCCATTAATTTTCATGCAGTACATACTCTGCTTTCAGCTATGAGACATATGTATACACCTAGATTTTTACAAATACCCACATAAAACACAACAGAAAAAAAAGAAAACCAGGTAAAGGCTTTGAGGGACTTTCAAAACTTGTGAAATAATCTCAGTCAGGACCTATCTCAGTGCATCAATTAGAAATGTTAACAACCTGCTGCTCAGCTTTTAACAGAAATGACAGATCAGACCCTGGAACACTTATTGCTTACTGAACACTAAGAAAAATTTGAAAACCTTGCAGTACCATTTAGCACTTTCTTGTCAAGAGCAACTCCCACTGTAACCTGGAGAGCACAGTCTCCCAGTGTACCAGATTTCAGTAGGCTTTAGGTGTCCTTGCCCTCTTTCCACGACGTGTCCCAGGTTCACTGTTCATTCCCTCTAGATCCTCTCATTCCCTCCCTCCCCACTATTGCGACTGGGCTTGTTTGTGACCTGTCTTATCAACCCTCCTTTTACCCCATGACATTCACATTTAGACCAGGTTTGCTCTCCCATGGCAGCCCAGTAACTGTTCATAGCAGCAGACCTGGGGAAGACACCAAGCAAACCAAAAAGGGGAAAAGCAGAAAGGAGGGGAAATCCAGAATCCACTTTTGTTACTGGAATCACTTTATGAGAAGAAAAAATAAATACAGTTTTGTTTTAATCAATTTTTTCAGTTCTAATGAGAATCACAGTAAAATCCAAAAGGACCCCATCATATCCAAACTTCAAATACAATTTATTAAAAAGCAAAGTGTCAATGCACCCTGTAAACAGAAATACTTTTTATCTGATTGGTTCTGTATAGGGTAGCACATTTGGTGTTCATTGGAGTTTCCTTTCTTTTAAGCAAGGTAAAACTGAATCTGTCCACTTCAAAACACTGGAAAATAATTAATTTTAGTTTAAATAATCACGACTGGCAGACTCAGAAAGTGTGAAGGGAGCAAGCTGGGAATATAGATCATTTGGATTGGAAAGGAAATGGAGTGTAAGAGGGTGTCAACAGAAAACAAAACCCCAAATCAACAAGTTGTTCTTACCTTATTTGAGGAATGGAGAAAGGCAACAATCCGTAATAACAGAAATAAAACCTTGTAGTCACAGATGGAGTTAAGACAATTATGTGTTTGTATAGACCAGACTGCAATAATGTAAGCTGTTAAGTTAAAAATTTCAACATGAGAAAAGTGTTATGACAATAAATCTTTGATTACTTAATTAACAGGAAACCTGATAGCATAGTCATTCTTATTTTCTTTAGGACAGCATTGGAAAAATTAAAAGAGCATACTAAACATTGATAAATGGGAAAGAAAAATTCATTTCAGTGCAGTGGTAATGTCTTCTAAAGTAAAAGGATATTTAGATAACAGTTTGGGGTTTTATGTTATGCCTAATGTAATTTATCATTTATAATACATGAAGTGGGCAATAAATAACTCTACCACAGTAATTGAAAACACAGACATCAATTTTCATGCAAGACAGATTTTGTTAGAAAAGAAGATCTTTTTCAAAAATTGAGGTTTTATGAATAATAGTGACAGTGTTTTTCCCTTTTTCATCATGTTTTCTGCTGCAGCTTTAATGATGTTTTAACAATTACATAATTTGATGAAAAATGAAAGCTGTATCAAGTATTTAGTTTTTTCCAAAATATTGATAGATTGGATTGAAGAATATGATATTCAAAAAGGTCTATTCTAAAAACAACAACAACAGCAACAACAAAAGGCAGAGAAACAGAACCTCCACTCAACAAAAAAGAACAAAAAACAAACAAACAAGCAAACAAAAAAAACCACCAAAAACCAAAAAATCCCCAACAACTATAAAGTTATCAGCTTGGATACAGAAGGAAATGTGATGAACTATGGAAAACAGTCCCATTTAAAACTAGGTGAAGCAGAACATTTTTTCAGAATATTCCCATTATTAAAGTAATTGGTTTCTCTTGGCTCAGTCAACTGCAGCAATTTTTCTTGTGTGCTCTGAGTCTTCATTTGTACTGAATGGCACTGGGGAGGAAGCTCAGGCAAACTATATGACAGACTTCTGAGCTGTGTGTCACTCTCACCAGGAATGGGAATACCACTGGGTGGAAAGATGTCTCCCACAGCCTGTTCACCTGTGCAGTGTAAAGACACTATCCACCCTTTATACATCACACAATCATAGAATAGTTTGGGTTGGAAGGGACCTTAAAGTCACCTGGTTCCAACTCCACTTACACAGGCAGGGATTCCACCCACTAGATCAGGTTCTTCAGGGCCCCATGTGGGAAAAAAAAAAAAAAAAAAAAAAAAAAAAAAAAAAAAAAAAAAAAAAAAAAAAAAAAAAAAAAAAAGAAAGAAAGGAGGAATTTTTTTATCCTTCGAGCAACATTTCCTGCTCTGTGTTAACTCTCTCTACATGAAGTGTGATGAAGTATGATACCCAACTTACAGGTGAACTGATCCGTGCCAAGGCACCGTTGCTTGAGTGATATCAGTGCTCACTGCTTACTCATATTTTCATCTTAATGCTCATTACTCCAAATATATACAAAAGAACAAAGGGACTAGTTCGGTGAAGTTAAGGTTGCTATTGGGAATTCTGACACATACATGTGAAAACTATGATTCTAAGGAAGCTCTGTTCCTAATCTTTATGTTCCTTTCTGCCTATAGCTTATCAGTCTATCATTCTACCCTATCAGTATAGAGGTTTTATCAACATCTCAGTTTACCACTACAAAGAAATGGGTCCAATCTGGTCAGAATCAGCAATGGTATGGTGAAATCTGGAATTCAGTAAAATCAAGTCATGGTGAAATTAAGTCATACCTAGATGAAAGTTAGTACTAATCTCTCTATTTCTTACTAAGGTTTTACTCTAAAATAGCTGTGCCTTAGTGCTTGTAAAAAAGTAAGGGGAACATGAACTTTCCTTTTCATTCATTTCATAACTTTCCAAAATCATAATTTCCTGCTTAAGCTCACATTTTCCTGTGTTTTTTACTATTATTTTTACGATATCTCTCTAAAAGGATTAAATATCCTCTCAACTACATTTAACTGTAGTACGGTATTCTGAGCAAGACCTTTTGACCCTGAATGAGGTCTAGATTAGCAGAAGTTTATAGTGCTTTTAATTTCTCATATTTTAGAAATCTATGTTTCTCAAACTCATGCATTATTTTTTTAGTTCTATGTGCCCTAATCCAATATGTAAAATGAAGTAAAATATTATTTAATTTTTCTTTTTTTTTTTAAATAGTAAATCACACACTACATAAGCTGTTCCGATAGTATAAAACAATGGCATTGACTTGGGAGAGGGATATTTGGATATCTGCATGATACTCTTTTATATTCTAATTGTCCTTGTTCCATCAATGTGATAGTAGAAAATAGAACAAGCCATCTGAAGATTAGACCTCTTGGACTGCTATAGGACTGAATTTTGAGAGCACAAGAAAATTAGTCAGGAGTAAAAAAGAAAGATAGAAGGAAAACCTAAGAATAGTAGAAAAAAAAAAAAAGGTGTAATGTTAAAGGTAGAAGTAAGTTTGATTAAGACACAGACAATTAACAATCAAAAAAATATTTAGCACTAGGAGAGGACATTTACAGGGATCCATACTAGGACTGATGCTGTTAAACCTTTCGATCAGAGGTCAAGAAGAAATTGCAAATTTGGCTTTGATTGTAAATGTTTAGGCATGTCTGTGAGCTAACATTAAATATCATGGCAAGATCATACTCACCAACAAGGAAAGTGTCATCGGAGGTGTAAAGATCAAAGGCAGCCTTGATTGACCATGAGATTGTGGAGTTCAGGATCCTGAGGGAAAGGAGATCTGCTTGGAGGTGTCCTATGGGATAAAACCCCAAAGGAAAGGAGGGCCCAGAAAAGATGGTTAACATCCAAGTATCACATCCTCCAAGCCCAAGAGTCCTCCATCCCAATGAATAAGAAGTCAGGAGACCCCAGTGCAAGAAAGACATGGATATGGTCCAAATGGATCCAGAGGAGGACCACGAGAATGGAGAAGGGCTGGAACATCTCTCCTGTGAAGAAAAACCAAGAAAGCTGGAGTTGTTCAGCCAGGAGAAGAAAAGACTTGGGAAGACCTTATTGTAGCCTTTCAGTATATAAAATAAACTTAAAATAAAGACAGAGAAAGACCAAAAGGACTCTAGGGACAGGACAAGGGGAAATGGATTTAAATTGAAAGGTGGTAGGTTTAGACTGAACATAAGGAAGAAATGTTTTACAACCAGAGTTGTAAGATACTGGAACAGTTTGACCAGGGAAGTTGTGGATGCTCCACTCGTGTGTCTTGGAGAAACAGAAAATCTGTTAAAAAGACAGAACTGAGTTGGGGTTTTTGTCTGCAGTGGAAAAGGATTCAGGCAACTCAAACACCTGGTAAGTGTACTGGATTTAGATCCAAATATTATTTCTCAGAATTCAAGAGCATTTTTATCTCATGTATTAATTTTTTTCATGACTTGGGGTTGGTGGCTTAAGATAATATTCCCATAGAGTATTTTAGTTTGAGGTTCTACACTAATCTGTCCCTATTTTTTTTAACTACACTTTAACTTCATTAAAATAAATGGTAATTAATTACAGCTAGCAAATTCTGTTGGTGCTATCACACCGAGTTATGTAATGATTGCACATTTACAACATAGTTCTGGATTTAGGAATATTGTGTTTATGCCATAGCAGGGGATGTACAATGGACAGCCTGAACCCACCATTAATCATTGGTCTAGGAAGTCTCAGCTGCACTACTGAATACATCCATAGATCATTGTTCACATACATTGTAAGACTGTCAGTGGGAAGGTCACGAAAAAATCAGATTACGTGATTCAAGTTACAATAAATCTCTTTTTCAATACATATATGACATCTTTTAAAAACAGAGGGAAATGATTAATGAGAGTTTTTCAGACAAATGGGTTACATTCCCACCTTCTTATTTCATTGCTTTTTCTTCTATTGGTTTAGCTGCTCAATGGGGTGAAAATGAACTAAATATTAGTACATTTCCCAAAATATGATGATTGCAACTAGTAAAGAGAGGGCTTTAGAGACAGAAACAAAGGACTTAGATACACTTTTACATGTATTGAAAGCCTTTTTCCAGTATCCCTAACACAGTTAGGAATTTCAGTCTCATACTGGGCCATCTGCAAGATTTATTGGTGCTCTAAACAGGCATGATGTGAACTAGCACAGATCCCCAGATTTAACCTCAGGGTACAGAACAACCAGAGTTTACAATTGGGTTAATATCACACTGAAATATGCCCATTCTTCTCAAATTGAAGACAACTTCATTGTATCAGACTTTAATATTCATGGAGTTTAATCATATTAAAATTTTTGCTGTAGAAAGTCACACTTTCACTTCCTTTGCACGTGATCCTAAAGCTTCAACCTCTGTAATAACTTTAGCACATAATCCACCATATTGAGCCCTGCTGATATCCTCATAGCCTTAATTTACCAGAACGTAACTTGATAGCCAACCTTACACCTGGATTAATTTCATCCAACATTAGCATTTTAAGGAGCTGTCTTTGCTGGTTATCTCAGACCCTGCTTACAGTAAATGCAAAGAGAAGTATATTTTGAAAATAGTCAAGGTCTTAGATCTCTGTGGAGGCAGACTTCTCTCTCTGATGATGTGAGACAATTTGAAACAGTCAGTTAATGTGTAAATGTAGAATGAACTGGATTCTTAATTTTCACTTACATGTGCAAGGCTGCTGAGATCTTCCCGCTACTCCATGGTTAATAGGATGCAAAAATCCGCTTAAAGTAAATCCCTCAAAGTTTTTAAACTTCTTTGCCAAGCTGGGCAAAGAACACCTCTTACACTGGGTCAGTACTAGCCCTCTTTCTCTGCCAACCATTCTCTGGTACTTACATAGGGCTCAATAGGGAAAGTAAAGGAAATGTCAGTGAAAGAAAGTCTGACATGTTCTATTCAATTCCTGATGGGCGATTAAAAGACGTTAGGCACTAATATCTAGCGTATTAGGCAATGTTGGTGGGGATTCTGTGCCTTCAGCACCTAGAGCCTTTCATGGGCATTAGTATGGTATTGGTGGCTTCTTTTTGCTTCAGGATCCATCTGGGCTAATTTTTAATGTTTTTTAACACACTTTTATACATTTGGTTTCTCACTTGATCCTCAGCTCCATGTCACACCTGGATTTGATATATATGTGTATGTTAGACACTACTTCTGTATTCTCTTTGTTACTCCTAAAATCAGTTTTGTTCAGATTATGCCTTCATTTCTTTAACTGACCATTGCTGAGTCCTTTATAAGTGTAAGGTCTCCAGTGCCAGGCCTTTGCCACATCCCTTATCACCCTATGCCTCCCTTCCTCTCTGCTACATCCCCTGCCTCCACTTTTCAAGGCCTCCACTGTTTTACAAGACCTGTATTTCTCTACATATCACCACTGTGATGGGCATAACTAATGCATTCTACACAGAATAATTATTTTTTATTGTCTCCTATATAAAACTCTGTTTGACTCTTGAGAAACAAAAGTAAATCAGTTTAATTATAGGTAACTGGTTAATTAGAAAAATTGCTGTCACAGATAAACAACAAAGCTGCAACCAGTTCAGGAAAGGTTCACACAGAGCAAGGTTGGCAAGCCTCAGTCCTGAGGCCTTGCAAACTCACTACAAAGCTTATGACCTGTTATTACTGCCAATGACTGTTCTGCACTGCAGGACTGCACAATTAAGATTTAGTCAGTAGTGGTTATTCTGGGAATGTTTCTTAGAAAGAAATAATTTGGGCATTGTTTATTGCTCTCCAGAGAAGTCTGTTATTTCCACAGAGTAACATAAAGCTTTAATGTTTATCCCAAGAAATTTAGCTGCTTAAACAAGGAAATTTTCTCTGGAGATTTACATGACGCTCCAAACAAACTTTTGCTAGCAGTTTGTTTCCAAGCCCACTGTTATTATTCTAGCTTTCTGTGATAGCTTTTGTCTTGCGTATGATTGCTGTGTTGCCACTTTATCTGTAACAAGCTGGACTGTTGGTGTTTTGACAATGCCCTTAACTATCTCAGTACAGCGTCCCAGTTTTCTCTGCTTTTAAGCAGTACCAAATGCTTCATTACTTCTGCCAGCAGGTTTCAGAAATGCAACAATACCTCTCCTGCAACCATCCAGCATCCCTAATTTTCAGTGATTACCATTAGACCATCCATATGGGCTTTACTTTGGAAACATCTTGTAGTTGTGGCCACCAGTCAAGAAACTGTGGTCCATATGCTGGATCCATTCCAGATCTCCTTCCATTAGAATTCATTCTCTGAGTAAAAAGAATTGTGAAGATAATTCTCTTTTGTGAGTTCTTTGCCTCAGTGGTGATATATTTTTGAAGCTGAGTGAAGGAGTCAAGTATTGAAACCAAGATATAAAAAGTTTGCATATTTATTTTCTGATAAAACAAAAAATTCCAAGCCTTAATATTCTTTTCTAGCCTGTGTATTATTTTTCTTTTTTTAAGTTCACTATAAACTCAGACACATAACAATTTATTACTGCTTTAAAATTTACTTAGTGGCAGCTGAGGCTTGGTAACTACCCAAGCAAAAACTCTTAGCCTTAGACAGAGTTTAGCAATGGAATATTATTTTGCTGTGCTCTCCATTCCTTCTCTTGACCTGTTCCGCTGCCTAATGGCCAGGAAATGGGTAATTTTTAACACTAAGTTACTGTGAGATAACTGTGATGAAAAAGGTGACAATCCCTTGGTATGAATTCCACAAAATTTTGTTTCAGGAGGCCTCACCATCTCCCAGATATGGGAGCCAAGTAGAAAATTGACCTATAGTAAAGTGATGTCAGACATCTAGGCATAGGCATCACAAACTGAATAGTCAGTCTAAACCACAGTCTCTGTAAACCATGAGATATTTAGCAGATTAAAGGTAGGTGTCTATCTTAAGATAAACTGAAATTTTCCAAGGTGTTGCCTAAGATCCACCGACCAAATTGTTTAGAACTCTGCTGAACACAACTAAAGTTTAAACACTCATCAAACACACTTAAAAAATATCCATAATACCTACAGAGACAAACATGTAGAAACCAAAATTTATGTGATGTCATCTCAAACTGAAATCCAATCTTATTGACTTAAGTCACACAAGAGTTGAAGAGTATTTTGCATTTTAGTGTATTTGTATTGAAAGATAAACCTTCCTGGCCCCCCAAAAATTCCATACTGACAATCACTGTCATCAGAATACAAATTTATTCAAGAAGTTGGATAGTTGCTAGAAAATTAACTATTTTTTGCTTCTTCTTCTTTTACTGAGGATGTCGCCGTAGGAAAAGTGACAAACTATCATTGTGATCTGGTTATTTCCATTAGCTGAAGCAGACTCTGAAAATACAGGGTATTCAAACCTAATTCAAAGTCAAATGTAATATTAATATTTCATGAGAAATATGTTCTACGTTGATGATTTGCTTCTTTAAGCGTTACACACTTAGAAAAGTGATGTAAATGTTGCACTTAAATGAGAATTCAGACTTCTTCAGTTACAATTGCAGCTTCATATTACCCATCTTGCACAAAGCCAGCATTGATCCTACTTAATTTTCATCTCAATCCTAACCAACTCACAACATTTCCACTCTGTCTACATTAAGAATGGAAAAAGAAAACCAGTTCTTTTCTATGCTCAGTTTAGTTGAAGATTCAAAAGAATCACGTTGGAAGGCAGGAGAAAAATTATTTTTTCTTTCTATCCTGAAGTTGTTGAAATATCCACAGAATTCTTCTTCCTATGGAAAAAAAAATAACCCATTTATAACTTTATAGTTGACATTTCAAAAGCCTTCAGTTTAGTGATAATGACACAGAATTCTCTGACTGGTCCATCACAGCCATTAGAAAAAGAGGTTTCCTTAGAAATCACAGAAGAAAAGGACAATTACGTAGCTTGGTTTCAAATGGGAAACATTTTACATCTATTTACTTTAGCACTTGAGACATTTCAAGCCATCTTCATAAATCTTTTTCCAGCATCACAGTGGTCAATAAAATTAAATTTGACCTTGTGCAAAATGTGCTAGATTTTAATTATAATGGGATTATGTGTTAGATTAGGGATAAATGTATTATACTGTCACCCAATATGTCAAAGCTGGCAAACATAGCAATGCTTGGCCTGCAGCTCCTTTTTTTTCTCTTGCAAGCTGTATCGCTGGCCTGGAGCCTGATGCCTCAAGCTTTAACATGTTTTTTTTTAATGCAATGCCCTTTTTTTGTTTCTTCATGGATGTGAATTAACCAAGCATCACAATATTACATTATTTGTCAGAAAACGTTTGTGTCTGTGTGTGTGCACTCATTAACTCCAATACCTAACACATAACCTATACTGAGTTTCTTGTTTTTTCTTTTTTTCCTGTTTCAGACTAAAAAAATCACAGATTCATCTGCATTTTCAAGCCTTCTATATATCTATGTACATAAATATGTCATATGTCTTTCTGGATATAGATGCACACATCCATACACTGATGAAGACAAGAAATGCATGTGTGATATGCTGCACAACCTTTCAGCTGATTCTTATGTTTCACTCAATGAAATGTAGGATTTTGTTTTATGAAAACTAAAATATTTCATAGGTATAACAGTTTTCGAGATTGTTTTATGGAAGTCCAGAGGATTTTTATTTTTTTTTTTACTTGGGAATTTTAGAGAAAGCAAACTGCAAACTGCCATGAAAGTCTTGGGAGTAACTGGTGTGAATCAAAGCAACCTGGAATGAAAATCATTGCTCTGAAACAGACTGTGTGTGATTCCCTAGGAAAATTCAAACATCATTAGGTGGCATAAGTTTGGTAACTCAGACTCATATTTAATATTTGGAAAAAAAGAGGGAAAAATAAAAAGGCGTATATGACAAACCTACCAAAACCAAGGTTTGGAAAAGAATTCTAAATTCATAACATACTTTGGCTCATGGCTGATACCTTTTGATGTTGCAGTGGAGAGATTCCTCAATCTGTTTGTTGTTCTTGTTACTCATGAATGAAATAAGCTCAACAGCAGCACAAGACCTCTTATTTATAATAAAATAAAAGTACAGAGAGTATGAGTCTGTTGGGGGATGGCAGGAAGGACTGGAATGCTATTTCTGAAAGGAACATGCTTTTGACAGACAGTAAATTGATAGGTCTTTAATCACCTCTTCCTTCCAAACAGGGATGCTAATAATACAACTTTCCCTCCTCCTCTGTCTGTTTAGATTATCACTCTACATGTCATGCCAAGCAAGACACGACCTTGATTTTGGAGTGAAACTGTAACTTTACTAGATTACAAATAATTTATAACAGCTCATTCTTCTGTCTTCACCTGGCTTCCTCCCACAGCCAAAAATAATTAGAAAGTAATTAAGCCATCAAAAGCAATGCAGGACTAAATTACAGTAAATTAAGCTACTAGATGGCTGGTAAGAGAGTCTCAAATGCTGTAGGAGTTAAGGACAGAAAAGAAGGGAGCAAAAATTATTATTTCGGTAAAATCTCCCCATTGAATTTCATGTAAAGCAATGATATGTCTTTTGTGAACTGTCTAAAAGAATTTTAAAATATGCCCAGAATGAAGAAACTAAATACCACTTAACTTATCAGCTCTACAGGCACTAAGATTGAAAGTTTCCCTGAGAGGCTCATTTGCCCTGCAATTTTCCACTCACCATTTTTCATGTGCTTTGCTGAGTGAGTTAGATAGTTAGTTAGTTGTCTGTTTGTATGTTTATTTATTTATTTATTTATTTATTTATTCGTTCATTCATTTATTTTTATCTCCCTGTTCCTGACCTCTCCAGAACTGTACTTTCTGAGAGAGAGAGAGAGAGAGAGACAGAAACAGAGAGAGAGAGAATAAGGGAGAGAGAGAGAGAATAAGAGAGAGAAGAGGTAAAGGTGGGAGGGACTTGGAGAGAGTGGTATGGAGCAAAGCTGAGATGATAGACCCAACTCAGCAGGCTGGAAAAGGGGTGTAGACAGCTGCTGAAATCAAGATGGAGAAAGTGACATCAGCACTGCATAATCATGAAATAATAGAATAAGCCAGGTTGGAAAGCACCTCTGAGATCATCAAGTCCAACCCTTGATCCACTACCACCATGATTACTAGACCATGGCATTAAGTGCCACATCCAGTCTCATCTTAAAAACCTCCAGGGACGGAGAATCCACCACTTCCCTGGGCAGCCCATTCCAATGTTTTTATAAAAATCACAAAGTCTTTGCTTCGACCACCTTTTTTTTCCTATCTCTAAGAATCTCTGCCTGGCTCTTCTCCAGAGTTTTGTCCCAAGCTCATATAACCATATGATTCGTAACACCCCAGAGAGGTTGTCCTGCTCACTCTCGGGTTCAGTGGCTGTTCCAGCTCAAAGCTTTTTGACATGAAGTCAGTGTGTGCACCCACATACCAGAATCCCTTTTTCCCCTTCCTGCCACTTTACACTGCTCAGAGAACCACTGAAAGGTGAGGAGCTCTCTGGGGCAGAGGGAAGCTCACAGCTGGTGCCAGGCAGCAAAACCTGCTCTCTCACCAGCTGCCTTTCTGTGCATTGCTGGGGGGAAAGGAGAAGAAAGGAAGTTGAAGTGGACTCTGTGCCCTGTCAAGCCACATTGACTTGATGACACCGTGGGATCGGGAGAATGTGTGAATGCAGCTCAAAGAAGTGCAACCACAGAGCAGGAGAACGTTCCCAGCCTGGATTTAAGCTCTTTACTGCTGGCAGTGTTGTTCTGGCACAGTGATGCAGACTGGCTGCTCAGGTGCCTCCCAGAAGGGCTGTGCAGCCTCTGTGAGCTCTGACCTCTCTGAAAACCATTGCCCAGCAGTACCTGGACTGCCTAATTTCTAGATGGTTCAGATATGACTTCACAGTGAGATTTGCTGGTTTCTAGGGCGTGTACAGCTACAGCATCTCATCACCTGTGGATTTCCTGACCTCCTGACAGGAACTGCGACAGCTCCAGTCCTGCACCTTCCTTCTGGTCAGTATATACTGGAGGTACCCTCTTGTCTCACCCTTTCTGTGGCTCTGCAGCTCTGATCAAGATTTTAAATGCAGCAAACATCACTTTATGAGCTACCTTAAGCTACCATGCTTATGTTTGCTACCGCTTCTGCTGCTTTATTATTATAGAGATGAAATCTTTGTGAAGTTTTCTGCATCCCTCTGTAATCCACCTCAGCACTGGACCACTGAAGCATCAAGGGGATTTTTGTAATTCTGACATGAAAAATACAAACTGCTGCAGGTAACAATGACTGGACTTGCACTCCGGTGGGCAGTGAGTGTTTTAAACCCCCAGCACTACAGAGAGAACAGTGAATTCTACAGCTATAATGAAAGAAGAAAAGTCTGTCTCCTTGCATATTTTTGGAGGATGGGACAATTAAGATCTCTAAATCTAAAACCTATCTACAGGATATGGCTCATCTTTATATTTTGAAGTAGTAGCTTTGTAATACAAACACGAATGTTCAGAAGAATATCAGATTTTTGATCACTTTTCTTCCTCCGAATATATCAATGACATGGTATCCCTTAAAAATAAAGCAAACAAAAAAACAAACAAATAAATAAAACAAAACAACACCAAAAAAACCCACCAAACAAACCAAAAGCAAAAAAAGCCCCCAGGCCAAAACCATAGTAGACTGACAGTGTGACAGCTTGCCAGTATTAAAACAAAACAGAGAGCTGGAAATGTCTCAATGAGAAATAAAAAGCCAAAGACGATATCCAAGAAATTTACGGACATACTATCCTCTGGAAAGTCTTACCCATATAGTTGCCAACAAGAAAAATTATCCTCTGCCAACATGGGGAAACAGGCTGGATGGCTACAGTGAAATGTTTAGTTCATACCAACATATCACATCAAGAACCACAAATCCGACTCTTTCACCCAAGGCAAAAGTAATGGTGATAATACTAAAAACATAACAATTTAATGCCAGATGTAGGTTGAGGTTTTATTTTCCTTCACTATAAAGACCCAAAGGTCAGGCTTTTGTTCTAGGCCACTTGCTTAAAACCCTTCCATACAGAGAAATAGAAAGTTCTTGAGGGCAATTTATTTTGTTGCAACAGACTGGGGAAAAAACATTGTTGGAAAAATCTTCTTAATCTGAGGATGGCAATTCTGGACAAGCATGTGGCCCACTGCTGATGAAAGTACACACAGCTGCTTATGGTATGTATCAGAGAAAGCTGGATTCAGACTGTGACTTAAACATCCTCACCTTGTAAACAACTTCCATTCACTCTTTGTTTCTAAATTAAATAAGAGACAGGGAATGATCCCTGGTTCTGAGGAAGACAAGAGACATGGCCTTATGTTCATATTGTTCAGGGTTATTTCTCTTTGGAGCAAACTAACTACATCTGTACCATACAACCCTTGACCTTCTGTCTCTGCTCAGCCTCATTAGCTCCAAAAATAAAAATAATATATTTTTTGTGTGTTTGTTTTGTTGGGTTTTGTTGTTGACATTATTTTATTGTCTGTTTTAATTGAAAATGAGTACCATGATGCTGTGTTCACTGCAGATCAACACACTGGTATTTTTATAACTCTATATGTGCTGCATGTCCTTGCATGTGAGGGTGCTTAAGAATATCAAACCTGACAGAACAACTGGGAGGACTCTGCAAGGGGAGGAAACCAAAGCTTACAGTGTTTGAGTTGTTCCTTGGAGAGATCTAGCTGATAATTCGAAACAAAGTGCAAGAACAAGTTTGCCTTTGAATTAAAATTGGCATACTCAGTTCATCTCTTTTTTTAGAATTCTTGACATTTTAATAAAGAATTAACCATTCAAGGAACTGAATCTTCAGGATATTCTGACCACTTGCCTAGAAATTCTTTCTATCTGACAAATATGTGCATGTATCGTTACAACTGTTAATAGCTTTAAAAGGTGTAATGGATCACAGTTTTATACCAATGTATAAGCTTTTTTTTTTTTTTTTTCCAAATTTAAATTCTGAGCCTCTTTTAATGATCAAAATTAACCAGGAAAAAAAAAATCGGTCAATCTCTACCAAATGTAAATGTGATTATTTAGAGAAAACAAGGGGAGGTTATTATTTTTCCTGTCATTTGTGACAGATGTGTGGATTATGTGCTATGACTACCTATTTCTTAGTCTTTTCAGAGAAGGGAGAGGAAGGAAAAACTAAAAAACAACAACAACAACAAAAAACCCCCTCTGTTCTTCAAATCTTGTTTTCCAAGTGTAAGTGTACCTGTATTTGGAGAAACCTACCCTGCCCTCCATCAAGCAGAGATCAAAAGCTACCAGGGCCAGGATGGATGGGACTTTGAGCAACCTGGTCTAGCGGAAGGTGTCCCTGCCCACAGCAAGGGATTGGAACTAAATGATCTTTTAGGTTCTTCCCAACTCAAACCATTCTGTGATTCTATGTTCCATGTTTTTATGATTCTACCTTTGAGAAATCACCCCTAGAAATGGAAAATCTATTCTTGTCCCCAGTTCAGAAGTCGTGAACCCTATTAAACTCTTCCAGGGGGTGGAAAAATTTCAGAAGTACATCCATGGAGGCCACTTTCTTAATCCCATTCTTATAATTATTCGTGAATTTAAGCACAACAGAAGTAATGCAGCCACATATCCTAGAGTTAGTCAGAACCATGAAAGCAAAGGCTGAGGAAAAGAAGTTTTCTGAGGATTGATATTCTCTGTTAGCTTCAGGAAATCCCCTGAGCTGACAATAAACAAAGGCTGAGAGAATAGTCCAGGGAAGTACACCCTGATTTTTCTCTTTTTGGGGTCTACTAACTCCCAATTAGACATAGGAGCTTGGTCTAGATGGACTTTTGATCTGAAACAGCACTTTTAAACATGTTTATACTTTTAAGGGATAGTTTGTGAAAGAAAATCGGTAAGCTGCTCTTAAGTTGTAGACCAGAAAATCTAGGAGATTTTA
>NW_020957100.1:56209-59841 GCF_003031625.1 Empidonax traillii | reverse complement strand
AAAAAAAAAAAAAAAAAAAAAAAAAAAAAAAAAAAAAAAAAAAAAAAAAAAAAAAAAAAAAAAAAAAAAAAAAAAAAAAAAAAAAAAGACACAAAAATACAGCAATGCTGTTATTGATTTCTGAACAATCAGTCTTTTGGGATGTAGAGGGGCTATAATTCCCCTCACCTTTTCAAGTCAGCAGTGAATGTCTATACAGCAACACATGTAATAGCAACACATTTGAAAATGTTTCTGTTAAGAATCAAAGCTTCAGAAGGGACACCAGGAGCTTTATTTGTCTTGGGCATTGGGAAGCCAACGCAGATTTCTCGTGTTCAATTTACTATGAAAGAAATGGAAACTATTATCTGTGAAGGCTTCAGAAGATTGTAATTAAAGGAGACAGGCTTGAAAGAGGATTTCATGTGTCTTTCTATAGCCAGTGCTGTCAATTGAAGAAGCTACAGTACTTTCCTATAGAACCAAAGCTGCTCCCAGACACATAATACTCAGTGATTTAAAAACCCGCCCCCACAGCTTTCCCTCTTGCATCATAAATTGATTGACGATGACAAGTGAATAAGATTAACACCTCGTGGGGACAACCTTCAGCTTAAATAAAGGATAAATCTACTTATCCTCCTCTAGTTCTTTCACCTTCTCCCAGGAGAATATACAAAGTGTCCTCAAAGCTGGCTAGCTGGAATAATAATCCAAGCTTCAGGCTGGAAACTGTCAGACCCTAGGAGACCTTTCTTCCTGCACTTTGAATCTACCTTGTTTGTTCCCAAAGCCAGAGGTATTTTGCACTTCATTTGCTCAAAAAATTGTAAAATGTGCCTTGTTCACCTGATTCTGGATAAGCAATTTTTTCATATTTTTTCAGGGAAGGACTTTTTTTTTTTTCTTTCCCACACAGCCATCATACAAAAAGTAAGATCTCTTTTTTGATCAAGTTTGTGGTGGTTTCTTTTTTTTTTTTTCAAGGTTTAACTACGTTACATGCTAAAGGCTGTACTTGTACCTGAATCTAAGATTTAAGCAAAAGATTTTTCAGTAATGGAGTTTAATTACCTTTCATATTGCAAGGTTGAGCCCCTCATAGTAAAATAATGAACTTTAGTGTAAGCTTTGTTTAGACATTTCTCCAGTGAGTGGTAAATACTTGCTCCAGAGACTGGCTGTGTGAGGGTGACCTGCTGACTGAGGTTAAACCACAAAAAAATAAAGTAGTTTTGCTATGTTTGGCACAAAGTTCATGATACTCAGTAACGTGGGATCATGCATACTCTGCAGCAGTCACATAGGACTGCAGGCTATAGAGACAGAAATTCAGCAGAACAGAGGTTTGGGGAGTCCCATCAGGTGTAGGTGAAGTTTATTCCACCTCTCTTGCGAATTGCTGCAGGATACCTGACTCTTCGTGGTCCCAGTCACAGGTTGAGGTGTTCAGTACCTGATCTGTGGAGGTGCTGACCGTGCCTTGTGCTATGAAATGTCAGCAGGAGTTTTGATAATGACACATCCAGTATCAGATATTCTGAAAACTCAAGTAATAGTTTTTAGGTTGATGACTTACATATTTGGAGGGTTTGAGATTTATAATAGTGCATAGTGTATAATTAATGATCAATAATGATTACAGAAATTTGATGGGAAGACACATTTCTGCTGTGTAGTTTTAGGGGTTAGATTTGTGTCTGACACTTAGGAAGGAAATGTTATGTGATCCTCAAAAAAAAAACTTCCTCATCCTCACATGAGCTTGAAGGGGGTTACAGAAAACAACTTTAACAGACGCATTTCCCCAGATTTTTTGTCTTCAGCTTGTCCTCTTGATTTTTTTTTTTTTTTACATAAAAACTTTTTCTTTTGTTTGGACAGCACTTTGGCAACTCAAAAGACATTTATGTATGTATTTTTGCGTCAAGCCTATCTACTGTGTGCTTGGTCATTCAAAAATTTTTGCTGGCTCACAAATGCTGAAAAAGCTCTGGATTTATTCAAGAGCTTACCCTGGTCTATGGATCATTTTCTGTACAGTTTCCTTTGTATGTGCACTAGTGATGGTGAGGTAGCTCCTAGAAGCAAACTGTTACCCCATTTTTGTCAAACTGTGACTTTATTTTACAAGGCTGCCAATTTTTTCAAACCTTGAGGCAGGGGTCTTTTTTCTTTTGTCTTCTTATTTTTTCAGTGTTCTGAATTCACTTTTATTCCCTGGGAATAATATGGAGACTTGCAAATTCATTAGGAAAAAAAAAATATTAAAACAACTGTAATTATATCATAATATCATAATTAGAGATGATCATTAAAGTACCATTATTTCCACCTTGGGTTTAATTTGTGTTGGTGACTGAGGGAAGTGTCCTTTCTTCAGTTTTGTCCTTGCCCTTCAAATGTGATGCCCATGACAGACAGCAGTGCAGAAACATTGGCATGCAGCAGCTGATAGTCCTGTCCTCCTTTTACATATGCATCTTGTGGATGACTCTGTTCCCATCTTGGAAAGGACTTGTTCTTCTGCAGTCTAAACAAAGGCACTGTCATTTCATAATATACATTATCCGCTCTTTTCCAAGAACTGACAGTGGAATATAATCCTGTGCCTATTTATGTTGGATTTATGTAAAAAAAAAAAAAAAAAACACCAAAACTTCTATATGCTTTTAGAATAATTGTGTATATAATAACAAAGGTTCTGGCTTTCACAGCCTTTACAAAAGATTGATTTTTGACCATTCCTGCTTCAGCTGTGTTTAGCCTCAGCCATGATGCAAACAGCCTGTGACCTGACAGAATATTAATCTACTCACTGCTCCCTTGGGATGAATAATGCTTTCCATCTTAAGAACAAAACAAGTCTCCAATGTTTTGCTTAGTAAATCACTTAACAGGGTCACAATGAATTGGTGTTCAGGTTAAATGATATTTATTATAAAGTAAGTATAAACAAGCCCTCTTGTACACTCTCCTAATTTGGGTGAAGAACACTTGCCATCAGGAGTCATTGCTTGCATAATGGAGATCTTCCACCTGAAGTGATTTGCCTTCTTTAAATGCAGGGGTTTGCAAAGACTGGTTGGCTTTTAGTGGACAAAAGTCTTGACAGATGGATTTGCATAACTCTGTGTGAGACAAGGACAGAGACACAATTAATTCTCGGTTAATTTCAGAAAACAGAGAGATCATTTTTGTTTATAGCTCTGAATGCTTTCATATTTACAAAAATTATATTTCAAAATAAGATAATTTTGACTGATGTTATCAATCTTGGTATCAGGGCACTACACACAGAGGTCTAATTAACAAGTGGCAGTGTCTTGTTTTCGGTCATCAGGCTCCCTTAACGGTGGGTACTTAAATATTCATCAGTTTATGCTGACAGAAAGTGAAATTTTCTCTCTTTCAAAGATGGAGATATAGGCACAAGACAAGGGTTAGGACCACGATGTAAAGGCTTTGTAGAACTACAAATGCATGAAATCAAGTCTTCCTACTCCTGATCACCTCAAATGTGGTGTCATATATTTACACCAAGACCCCCTTGACAGAAGCTACCTTCTGTGACAGCTCTTTGGATTTCTTTCTACATCCAGGATTATCCTTTCTTCATCTATTTCTAGACTTTTTTCCTTTTCTTTTTC
>NW_020957100.1:51965-54016 GCF_003031625.1 Empidonax traillii | reverse complement strand
CCCGAGAATATTCCAAATATCTCTATCCTTTTGCTATTCTTTTCTTGTCCTACCTCTCCCTATGGTAGAAGTTTGTGTGACCACACTACATAATGTTATCTTTTAATCCGGGTTCCCTGATCAGGTTGTAGTTTGTGTGGAGTGCAGGAGGGAAGGGGCTTTCATGATTTGATTTACAGGCCAATCCTGAGTCTTCATGAAGAAGTACATTTATCACTGATATTTTCCTGACTTTCCTACACAGGATTTATATTGCTGAAAACCAGTCTTTACACCTCAGGACTGAAGTATTACTGCTAGGAATAAAACATTATTAAACACACACAGACATACATATACACATTGTTCTAACAAAATTTTTCATTTTTTAATTTTTTTTTTCCTTTTTTCCCATTAAAATGTACATGAATTATTATATTGGAGTTATTATATATAATTATAGTGGAGTAAAAACAAACCAAATACCAGAAATTGCTTTTCTTATTATTATTATTCAGCTTGATTTTATAACTACCTTTTTATTGAAAATTTTAAAGACTTTAACATCTTTTTTGTTCTTGGTTTTTGATACTTGGATACTTGGAGTATGTGTCTATGACTTGAAGTGCAGGGAGTATGACTCACTTTTTCCTCAGGGAAAAAAAATCCCAAATTTATTTTGGCTTTGAACCTACACCTTCCATTCCACACTGTAACACTGAGTGAATGAATGTCAATTGCTGATAAGTCTGGTCACATTGCTCCTCAATTGTTATGAATTTAAATACAGAAACAGAGTGAAAGTACCAGAGCTTATCAATAGAAATATTTTAGTTCTAGCAGAATGCCCAGAGAAGCAGGAGCATTATCATCTTTGCCTCTATAGAATTCCTCATCCCAAGCACTCATTAGAGTTGATTGCATCCAAGACTAACCATCTTATGGAACAGTAATTTAGGTCCTGTAATTCAACCCTCCTTTCCCAAACAACTCCTCCTATGACTTCTGCCTAGATTTTTTTTTCTATGAATATTTTTCAAGTTGAAATTCTGAGTTACACAGGAAGTGTGTTGAAGTGAATCAGTGGGCCGTGCAGAAAATGACCAGTGAAAGCTCATGGGATGGTATTTAGACAGATTAATTTCCACTCGTGACATGTGATTAATTTTGTCTGGATATCAGCCTTCAGAGGAGCTTGACAACACAAAATATCAAATGTTTATGTATGTTTAGGAAAAGGAAATTTTGGGACTTATTCCCTAGAGTAAGATGTGGAATTGGGGATCCTTAAACTAAAGGGCTCCTTTTCAGAAGTCCAAATTTTAAGAATTTCACAGTAAGAGCTCATAATCTTTTCAAAAGGAATCTACTGTATATTACCTGCCTTCAGCAGTATTAGTCAACATCAAATGCATCAGATACTCATAAAGGAACATGAAAGATCCTAAAATAATCTGCCTTATTTCAGCAAAGCCAATCATAGTACTTGCCAATCAAATACAATTGTTCATAATGTCTGCCTTCTAAGATACCATTGCTAAGATAAGAACATGTAAATATTTTCATAAAATGTATAGCTTTCTTTTATCAGCTTCTTGAAGGTACCTCTGAAAGACTTCAGGCATTAGAAAACCTTCTCAACTGCTAAAATAGTCTTCCTTTACTAAAAAAAAAAAAAAAAAAAAAAAAAAAAAAAAAAAAATCAGCTTTACGGAAGATGAAAGGAAATTTGGTAGTAAACACTTTACTGAGCAATAATCTCCTTGTCCTGAAGTACCAACTTATCACTTAGCAACAGCAACCTGAAGGGCAAAGAGATCAGTTTTTCATATTTTTCATATTATCTCATGCTTTTCAATCAAAGTAGTTATTACTCTACCCCTTCTCTTTATTATAATAACAGCTGTCTTACTGCTGTCCCCCATGGCTGGTCTCACAGAACAACTTCTATTTAGCCACTGCATGTCGAAGAAAAAGATTAAATTTTAATTGACTACACAGATATTTTGTACTTCATAATTTTTAGACCCTCATGAAGACTTAACTGTGCTTTCCTCTGTGTAATGTCTGTG
>NW_020957100.1:37310-50775 GCF_003031625.1 Empidonax traillii | reverse complement strand
ATAATAACAGCTGTCTTACTGCTGTCCCCCATGGCTGGTCTCACAGAACAACTTCTATTTAGCCACTGCATGTCGAAGAAAAAGATTAAATTTTAATTGACTACACAGATATTTTGTACTTCATAATTTTTAGACCCTCATGAAGACTTAACTGTGCTTTCCTCTGTGTAATGTCTGTGTTTCACTGATGTTCTTGCTCAAATGCCTTAAGCAAGGCTTCTGCTCACAGAAAATTCCCAGAGATCACACAGAAACCTTTTTTAACCTCAGGTTAGTGAGTTCCTAAGTTACACTTTCTTCTGCATTCTGAATACTCTTGATGGCAAATGGAGATTTAAAGGGGAAAAAAAGAAGATGTGGACACTTGTCAGAACGTCGTGACTTGTGCTCTAGAAATAAGCCAGGTCTTCGTGTGTTGCTGGGGTCAAAGAGAGTACATGCTCCCTGTCAAACAGGATAAACTGAAAAAGCTTCCCAAACCACCATTTCCATGCCATTACAGATGTTTGAATCATCACACTGAGCACCTAGAACAGCTTCTCAGCAAGTTGCTGGAAACTGCTTACATTCATTGAACAGCTTTGTAGTTAGATTTTTTTAGTCTAGTTTTAAGCCTAGTGTAATACCAGTTCTGTAAAAAGTACACCTATGAACGGCAAAAAAAAAAAAATTAAAAAAAATTTATCTCTAATTCTGAGCTGTAGGCACAAGGAGACTTAAGATGTTTTCCAGAACTTTATAATGACAGTCAAGATCATTGTCCTTATTTGAATTTTATATATTTCTTATAAAATAATATATAATTCTATAATAAATATAATATGCTATGTAATATGCAATATATTATATATTGTAAATTAGTAACATATAATAACATATAATAGTGTGTAACATGTAGTATATTATACTTACTATATAAAATTTATAATCAGTATACCTAATAATTTTTTACATATTTTCTACTCTACCCAATGTTCCCTGACAGACTCTTCTATCATCATGGGTTCAAACCAGACAAACCATTCCCCTAACATATGTAATCTAAACCTGATGGTTTTGTATCCTTTAAAAACAAAAGAAAAAAAAAACACACACAAAAAACCAAACCAAACAAAAACTTAATCAACCAAACAAAAATAAATAAACAAAACCCCCAAACAACCAAAAAAAAATCCACCCACACCAAAACCACCACCCCACACAAAAAGAAAACCTCAACAAAAAAAAACCAAAAACTCAGAGCAAAGCAAAATTTAATATAATCAGAACAGGAGGTGTAAATAAACACGGCCCTGATTATCCTGCCAACTATTCCATGAGGTTTTGTGTACATTAAAGGGAATGCAATGGAATATTAGAGGTTGATTTCGCTACCACAGCTGACCAGTCAAATATCATGGGTTGAACAACACTTACCTTAGGTGCTTTAGAGAAGTCTTTGTGCTCTAATCAGAGTGATAACCTGCTGAACAATACGATGTGATTAAATTTTCACAACTGTCTTATTGTTTAGTCTGAAATGTAGAAGCGTATCTGCCAAGAAACAAAGCCTGTACATAAATCACATGAACCCCAGCTAGACAGATGATCCAGGGAAAGCTTAAAGACAATGGGCAGAGATCCCTCCAGTGAGGGAGATCAGACACAGCACCAAAAAATGCATCAGGGCTATGTTGGAAGTTCAAGGACAGCACAGAGATGCTCCTACCAGACACCCAGCCTCCACTAGGACCAATGGAGACCCTTCCTCAGACCAGCAGGTTGCTGAACTTAACCTTGCACAGTATAACAGTAGAGGGATAGGGAATTATATCCTCAAAAAAGGCTGTGCACGTGGGTATGTATCCTTATGGGTTATAACTCTGTATACAGCGTCTCAGGGACACAGTTGCACTTACAATAAACCCAAATCTTTTTGCTATTTTCCAATTCTGCCCCTTTACCCACTTTTATCAGAGGGAATTGTTATCCCAGAAGTTTTGTGATTGAAATTTCAAAGGTGTGCTCAGAGCTTATATTCCCCACGCTTCGACAAGTGATATCTATTGACAAACTGTCGTGTTAATTTGTCCACCATTTAAATCAGAATTGTACCAAAATATCAGTTTTTCCTAAAGCCTGTAATTTTAATCAGAGAAAAGAAAGAATCCTTGGATTCTAAGGCCTGATGTTGTTACCCAACGCTCTCTGTAGTCTTTAAAACTTGGTAAAAAAAAGAATAAGTTCCATCTCCAAGGAGCAGCACAGAAGATACTCTTCTGAGGCGGGTGACATCTCAGTACAAAATGAGATTTTATATATCATCCTTGCCTTTTGAAGGAGATAATGACTTTGCTCTTTTAATGGGACAGCAGATGAAGGTCATCCAATACACGTGCTGTACACAACATGTGAAGTCTTGCTGTCAATCATCAAGTGTCTTTCCTGGAAACCTTTTATTATGCCCAAGTAGAAAAACAAGAGAAAATGCCTCTTAATTTCAGTAGCTTGCATGATTTTACATGCACTGCCCACTCCTTGATCCCTGGCGCGTTTTAGGCAGTAATCTGTCATCCTAAAACTCTGGGAGGTTTTGCATGTCATTGACTATGGATTGTAATATCTCTACTAGGTAAATACTTAACATTGAGCTGGTGAAGCTACAATAATTTTAACAATTGTAGTGGATAACAGAAACAAACAGATCAAATAAAAATAAATCAGGGAAAAAAAAACCCTCACAGGTTTTTCTTTTTGCTGTTTATTGTGGGTTATTTTTAGTTCAGTTGAGTGTAACACAGAAGCTAAGTGTCCTCAGATGATGCAAATCAATGCAGTCCCACTGAACTCAATAAAACTGTTTATTCACATCAACTAGTTATAAGAAATATGTTTGTTTGTTTGTATTAAAAAAAAAAAATATAAGGTAAGCAGGCTTGAATGACTCAGAATTGACTTACACTGTTCAATTTTATCATCCTATTGCTGTCCAGGGATGTCTCAGAGCTCTCTAAGCCAGCAGGGAATGAGATCTAATAAGTCAAACTTTTCTACAGTATTTACAAATATTAATACAAACAGTACCTTGCTGCTGGGACACAGGAATGCTGTAATCACGCTGCTCGTGGCAAAACAATCACCCCAAGTTAAAGGGAACAGCAGACAGTGCTGGTTTATTAGATGTTAATAAAATCTGGCCAGGCAGGGATATTTTATGCAGTCCCCAACTGATTTTGTATGCTTCCTTATGAACCCAAAATTACCAGACTCATCAGAAATTGTGTCTACGTGGTCTAGTAAATGGTTCTAGCTGCCTTAGGAAAATTATGTTAAAGCTTAGTAAAATACACATGTACAGAAGCAGGAAAAGTATCAGAGAGAAAGATTGCGTTTCAGGAAGTCTGTATTAAGCCATGAAGGTGTTAGACAAAAATAATGTCAAGAAAAGAGAGGAAATTAAAATATTGCCTTTCTCTTTGATTTTATGATGTCTGATTCAGTAGCTGTGTATTTAAAAGATGCACTGGGATAGGTTCTTTAGGTAGCATAAGCACATTAATACTTTGTCTTCTGTTGAAAAATGTTGAAAACATTTGTGAAAGCATAGGGAAAAAAACGTCCTCAAGTGGGGCTGAAGGAGCAGCTGAGTGACATGGCTGGTAAGTGGATTTTAGTAATCCAGACACCTTTTTGGATCAGGCTGTTTGGGTTCCTCTCTGTCCATGCAATGTGTTATTATTTCTTCAAGCCTGATTTCTGCTGTTAACATACTATTTATGCAGATCATTTAAAAATACATAAAAAGTACTTTATTTTCTTTTTTTTAATCCAAGGTTTATCATCCATGGATAACTGATCACAGATGACTTGAAGAACTATTACTGATTTAGCTGAAGAAGACTAAATGAGCAGTTAAGATTTCTGAAACTTCAAACTCAAGGACACAATGTCACACAGCACCTCAATGGTTGCATGGAGACAGGCACCTGAAACACAACGTACTTCACATAAACTACAGGTCCACTGGATACTGATCTCCAAAGATTATGTGTTCTGACAGCCACAATTCATCCTAAGGTTTGGGGAGCTCATGATTTTAGATTTGGAGTTCAAATACTCCTCTCAGTCAGGAAGGTTGCATACAGTGCATGGCTTAGTCAGATCATAGAATCATTAAGGTTAGAAATGACCTCTAAGATTGTCAAGTGCAACTGTCAACCCAGCACCACCACCATGTTCACCATTAAACCATGTCCTCAAGTGCGATATCCACATATTTTTTGAACACTTCCAGGGGTGATAACTCCACCACTTTCCTGGGCAGCCTGTTCCAATCCTCGTAAACCTTTTCTGTGGAGAATTTTTTCCTAACATCTAATCTAAACCTGCCTGACTAATCTAAAAGATTAACTACATCTTTGTACACAATGGCTATATGAGTGCTGGGGGCCTAGGGGGGTCTCAGACTGGTGGTGTATTGAAGAAATGAGAACCATTTTAATCATAGCATCTGAACAAAGCAAGCTAGAGTGGTGACAAAGTTGTGTGAGTACTATGTGATCGCAAAACAGAAGCATAAACTCTGAGCCCACATCTGTTTTGGTGCCCGAGGCACTTTCCTCGTCTTGAGGCTCTTCAGAAGTGAACTTGTCTAGAAACGAGATCTTTTGAAACAACATTTCTCCACAGTAAATAGAAATGTGTCTTTATCTCCATAAGTTCTCTCCAGAGCATCATGTGGATTTGTTGTCTCACAGGTCTGTGTGCCTGACAATCTTCTGTTCCGCTTACAGCAGGGAACCCACACACGAAACTCTTATCGTGTCCCAACCAGAATCTGAATTTGCTAAGCCATTATAGAAGAAAATGAAAGCTCTCACCCTTTTTCTTTTCTGTATATGATTTGCTTTATGTAATTAAAAAAAAAAAATAACAAAACCCCACAACCCTGCCCTAGTGAGTAGAATTGAGAATGTGATTACTTCTGTTTTCTGTGCTTTATTCTCATGCAAATGAGGAGGTTTAAGTTCCAGCAGTTACTAGAGTGTGGCTCTTTAATCACTGGGTTTATTTACTGAGAATGAAAGTTTGTGAGAATGATGTAGAGGCAGGAAGGATAAAGAGGACAATGAGATAATCGAGGTTTCTCACAAGTTCAAATTCTGAATATTAGCAAGTTAAGGCTGAAATATGAATTTTCATAAATATCCTCTTCTCTCCCCTCCTTTTCACCATGATGATTCTCTTAGATGATCTGGGCAAGTAAGTTCTGTTCAGATAAACCACAGCCACACATTCAAAAGCAAATATTTTTCTGGCTATTTTGTTGTTTATCCATTTCATAAACTAGTCATTAATAAGGCAGAGTTCTGTCTAACTATGTTACATGGGACAAATGCATTAGTCAACATCTTGGAATAGACATTTATAAGTATTTTCTCCCTATAATTAATGCATTCTGAGTTCTTCTGAATCACAGAGAAATGAAGACACTCATATATTAAGCTTTATGTGTTTGTGTTTTTTGCTTTCCTTTAGCAATTGTCTCACAGATAGCGGCAAAATTATATATGACCTTTAAAACTGACAAACCGACAGCTCTAGTTTAATTTATATAATATCTAATAATAGTGGAAAAATCAGAATGTGATTTAGCTCATTTCTTAGCTCCAGAAAAGTTCATATTCATGGTGCAGAGTGGCCGGAATGACATTTTATTAAAGCAGTTGTTGAGCCCTGAGGAGCTTGACAGTAGGAAAGAAGTGAATAAAGAGGTCATGAATTTTTCGTAGCGATGAAATCAACCTGTAGTGTTCATGAATAATTCACTGAATTTTGAAAAGCAAACCTTGGGAAACATCTCATCAAAGCACCCTTAAGATGAATTGTCATGAACACTTACCTAGTGGTCTTGAAAAGCTGGCATGATCTTGTTTCAAGCATGTGTATGGGATCTTTCCTGCAATAGTGCCGAGTCCTGGGTTGTTAGACACCTCTTGCCTTCAAGTTTCACCTTAAAATTCACTTATCCTATGAATCCTACTGAACCTTTTAGAATGGAAAGAGAGATGAAATACTGTGGTATTTTTTCGATGTTTGTGTTTAATTCAATTCTGATTTGGACAGCTTCAGTTTCTTCAGGTGCACATGTCCACAGATGTCTAAAACAGAGATGACCTGCACCCCAGATAAATACCTAGGGTCACACAGGATATTCTGGGTCATCTGAACTACAAGAAAAAATTTGTTTAGGAAACTAGTGAGGTCTAATCTATATAGTCAGTGATGTCTGGAAAGCAATCCAGAGCAAGAGTTTGTATCTGGTCAGTGGTGTGTCTCTCTAGACAGGAGCTGATCTGTTTATTATACTACTCAGTGTTGCTAGACTATCCTCTCAGCTATTTCCAATTGCTTCTTTATTTTTCTGTGAATTCTGTTCTTACTACACTTACTACACTGTAAATTTCACTGAACCTTGGCTACTAAACTGAGGTTCTTGGCTAAAAGACTGAGGCACTGTGTACCTTAGGACCTCTCAGTAGGAAAATAAGACAGAAAACCAACTCCACAGGCTGAAAGATCTCACTTAAGCCCTGCATCACTTTCTGCAGGTGTTTCTTCCTCTCTCCAATGACTGCTGAAGAAGCCTGAAATACTGCACATAAGCAGCATCCAGGCCTCAAATCTTTGGTGCAGGTTGGCACACAGGTGAAGGTTGGACTTGATGATCTTGGAGGTTTTTTCTAACCTTAATGATTCTATGATTCCAAGTTCTTTATTTTACCTATAGAAATCTTTTCACATAGTGGGGCTTTGAGTCATGACAGAACTGTTCTTGCCCTGGGTCATTAACAGAAGCAATAACCATTCTGGTCTTAAAAATCTAAGTTTGGGTGGCTCTTGGGGACAGTGAGGTCTATCCCCATCAGAGATTTGTTGAAATGTTTCTAAAGCTGAATCTAAGTAATATTTTTTTTACTGAAGATTTAATGTGCTGCAGAATTCTGAAGCACATGGTGGTGCCACATCTGTGCCCAGAGTGTGCCTTGGTTAGCCTGTGAGGGGGATGACTGAAACCCACCCCAAAGAATGGTTTCTTAGTTGTTTTTTGCAAAAATCTCGACACAGTAATATGCAAATAGTATTTGAAGATGAACAAAATCTATCAGTGGCGATTTTCCTGGTTATTTATAAACTTGTCTATGTCAAAAAGGCCTCTGTCAGCTTCAGGTAAATGGGACAAGAGCAACATCAGAGAAAATTAAAAGTTTCCAACACTTTGACAGTCCCATGAGTCTGATCCTTTTGTGTATGATGTCTTTGGTGTGATGTTGTTCTCTAAAACCTCTGTCACATTTCACAGGTGTGTGCATACAAAACTTCCTTCGGAGATCCCTAACAGCAAAAAAGCATTAGAGCTGATGCTGGTGTAAACCAGTGCATATGAATCAAATTTGAATTTTTGTAGACTTACCATATTTTGTGTTATAATCCCTTCAGTGCTACAGGTATTTATCATCTATACAGAAATACAATAAAAGGTCAAAAGGGTAGTAAAGAAATCATGGTAATCTCAGTCTGTAGGTTCAATTTTGGAATAAAAGAAAAAGGAAGAGGAAGGGGAAGGGGGAGGGAAGTATAGAGAAGCTTGGACAGTGAGGAGTTATTGCTTTGCTACACCTCAAACACTGATGAACGTTCAAGTGGGCCAGTCAGAACAAGATGTGCCTGGAAAGGGGGCCATACAAAAGTAGGGCAGCACCTCCCTGGAGCCAGTTTTTCTGTTCAGGTCCGTGGTGACCACACAACATATACTGAAAGTGCAAAAGCAGGGTCAAGGAACAGGCAAGACCAATAGAGGGGGACTGAGACCATCAAAAGGACCCCAAAGTGCTCCTGACTCTCCATCAGAAGATTGAACATGACTCATAGTTCTGCATCAGACATGAAGAATTCCTTCCCTGTGGTGGGATTTAGGTGTTCCCATGCTCATTTTGATGTATATAACTATGTATATCCATGTTGCTAATGGGATGCAAACATCATGATGGCACATATGCCCTATCCCTATTGCAAAATGAAGGTGAGGCTGGGAATGATGCTGGAAAGGATCATTGCCTTTCCTTCATCACAGATCTCTGAGGTATGTGTGCTGCAGCTTTACAGTGGTGTGACAATTTTGAAATCTGGCTGGAGTTTAGTCCCAACTCATCAGGTGTTTTTATCCTGATGTTTTGTATTCCCATATATTTTCTATTTATTAGGGTTTTTTTATCCTCTGTACGTTCTATGCTGCTCCTTAAATAATCCTTAAAGGCTCCTTTAATCATCATCATCATGGCTGGGCTTCGCGAATGAAGATTTGAGAGGGGCTCTACCCACGCTTGCTACAAGCGCGCTGATGGCTAAAAAGGCCAATGCGAGATAGACAAGTCCGGTTGCAGAAGGTACAGCAGAAAGACTCCCCAGGTGATATAGACAAGACGTGATTCTTTCTGCGTTGTCTTTTCTCCTCGAGAGTGATCCTGCGTGTGTTCTCAAAAGCAGCAGCAGCGTTATAGATGGTGTGTCTCCAGGCCTCCCGATTGGAGGCCAGGGTAGCCCCAGGCAGTCCTTGTATCTCCTCTTCGGGCCTCCTCTCTTGCGGCAACCTGTGGCAAGTTCCCCATAA
The DNA here is from genome assembly GCF_003031625.1 of Empidonax traillii. Lineage (NCBI taxonomy): Eukaryota > Metazoa > Chordata > Aves > Passeriformes > Tyrannidae > Empidonax > Empidonax traillii. The sequence continues at coordinate 42,125 of NW_020957100.1, read as the reverse complement.
AGCACGATCTTAGGGAGGCGATGGTCCTGCAACCTGGAGACGTGCCCTGCCCAGCGCAGCTGAGTTCTCAGCAGCATGGCCTCAATGCTTGGGACTGCTGCCTGTTCAAGGACAGACGTGTTGGACACATAGTCAGTCCAGTGGATGTTGAGGATTGTACAGAGGCAGCGCTGATGGAAGCGTTCTAAGAGATGCAAGTGGTGCCGGTAAATGATTCAGACCCATATAAAAGAGTAGACAGCACGATGGCTCTGTAAACACTGATCTTAGTACTTTTCTTCAGGTGTTTGTTTTGCCACACTCTTTTACGGAGTTTACCAAAGGCACTGTATGCCTTTGCTAACCTGTTGTCAATTTCAGCATCAATCTTACCGTCTGAGGAGATGATGCTTCCCAGGTAATTAATAATCATTAAATGAAAACAGAAGAAAACAAAACTAAAAAAAGATTATAAATCCTGACATTTAGCTCAGTAAAAAATTACTTCTAAATGTTGTATTTTTTCCAGCTATGTTGAACCATGAAAAAAAAAAAAAAAAACAAACCACAAAACAACTGTGGTTTAAAGTTTAGTACCTTCATCCAGAGAGGAAAACAAGATTGCTTTTGAATCTTAAAAGTTCACTGATGTATTAAAAATAAAGTCAGAAGTCCACCTTTTATTTAGACACATATATGACCTGAATTTCATAGCAATTTTACCAGCAACAGAGAGTTCAGAAATAAGAATAAAAAATAAAGTTATGCACTAAATTTATTTCCACCATCAAAGACTAAAGAACAACATATTTCTTGTTTAGCTGCAGCATGTCATGAAAAAGACTGCATTAAAATGGGAGGAGGTTTTGCAAGTTGCTAGACAGGTGGAGAAGATAGTCAAATAAAAGAAAGGAGGATATAAGCAAGAGGCTTGGTTCCTTTTGAAAGAGAAGATACTTTCTTTTTTACAATAAATCCATACTTTAACTATGAAGGCCTGACAAAGCTTAAGAGTACAGTGCTGTAGAGATAACAACAAAACAAGATTAGACAAGCTATTGCCAGAATGTCTTAATTTCTCTTTCTTTCTTTTTCTTTTTTTTTTTTTTTTGCCGGAAAAAGTGATTCAGTACTCTGTATTATTTATTTTATTGTTCCTCAGTAAGAGATAATTCATAGGTTTATCCCTTGAGAGTTATCAGCTCTCTTTGTTCTGGTGGTCTTGCAGCATGATGTAAAGCCTTAATGAAGCCTGTTTTATTTTTCTTACATCCACTTCTAATAAACTCTTTTATTTAAAGAGATACCATCAAGGTACGCAAGCCAGTAAATGCCCAAAATCAAATTTACAGGGAGAGTGCGGTAGTACCCACGCAGAGTTTGAGATAAAAGCTGAAACCATGTACTCTAGTTATGTGCTGCCTGCAGGTGCTCAACAGGGGATAAATTTAATGTACCTAAATCCTCTACATATCACTGCAACATCTAATAAAACCTGTCCTGCTCCAGAAAACACCTCAGAGGAAAAAAGCATCATAGTTAACGTACTTCTATTCTAAGCCATTTAACCCTTGGGACACTTAATAATCTGCTGGTGTGTTGCCTTGAGGAATAATAATTTCTCCTGTATTTTGTCTAAGTCTCTAGAGAGTGAGCTGTCACAGGGAACAGCTGGTAAGCAACACAAAAAGCTGTCCTCTGTGACAAGGGGCATCCTTCCCTCCCATTGATAACTCCTCATCTCACCTGTGCCTGCATTTTGATATCCTGGTTCCATTTCCCATCAAATTGGTTCACTGTGCCCAGAGACCTGTTGATCACAAACTGCCCTCGACCTGGATGAAGTGATTCCACAGGAATGAGAGTATGAAAAAAAAAAATTACTATTGCCTGCTTATTGCTTGGTAATTTTATACATTTGGGGCAGGAAGCAATATAGCAAGGTAGAAGCAGTTAGAGAAAAATCAAAGGTACCAGCATTGGAAGGCAATTGGGACAGTTCAAGGCGGGAAAGTACAAAGTCTATACCTGTGCAAAAACATCTCTATGCACCAATATATGCTGGGGGTTAGTGTGGTGTCCCATCCTGAAGGGGAAGGGAGCATGCAAGATTCATATAGGCCTGTGATTGAAAAGGACCGAGAAAAATTTGGAGGCTCCACAAAACCTTATAAAATTTTATTAGTAAATTATACAGATGGCATGAAAATTGGTATAAGCTAGTCCCTGACCTTATAGTGTAAACACACAATGGTGGATTTTGAATAAGGAGGAAGGTGAAAGAGAATAGAGAGAGAGAGATTAAAGAGAGTGAGAGAGGAAGAAAGGAAGAGAGAAAGATCAACAGTCCCAGCTGTAGCAGCTATCCAGATGATGGGGTATCAGGGGTCCTGGGGTCACTGCCTGGGCTTTGTGGGATACCTTTATACAGGTAAGTTACCGCCCCTGGAAGATCAGCCCACCCTTGGTCAGCCAAAGGTTGAATCCATGATCCTGAGGTATTTTCCAACCTTAATGATTCTATGCTTCTATGATCTTTGCTTGACAGTCCACACCTGCTTCTCAACCTCATTCCTGCACTTGTGCTGTACTGCTTTGTGGTTATGTCCAGGAGCCAGAACAAGGATGTTTTTCCCATGAATGTGCTACCCTACCTCCGTATGGCCCCTTCTCCAGCCCCATTCTGTTTTTTCTTGCCTGTTTGCACAGTATGTTTTTATCAGTAGTCCTTGCTTGGCTCCATGGCTATCTGGTTATGAGTGTTTAAGACACATCTTAGCCCCTTATCTTCTGCAGTCATCTAGTTGAAAGCAGCTTGGCAGGAAAGGATCTGGCAGTTAAATGTGAGCCAGCAGTGAGCCCTTGCTGCAAAGAAGGATGATGGCGTCCTGGGCTGCATCAGGAGGAGTGTTATTCACAGCCTGAGGAAGGTGATCCTTTCCCTTCTTTCCAGCACTGATGAGACCTCACCTGGAGTGTTGTGTCCAGTTCTGGCCTCTCCAGAACAAGAGAGACATGGACATAGTGGAGAGGATCCAGCAAAGGAACACAAAAGTGATTCAGAGTCTGGACCACCTGTCCTATGAGTAGAGGCTGAGGGACTTGGGACCGACTTCCCAACCAGACATCCTTCTTTGTCTTACATATCAACAGAGGGTATGAACAACTCCTCTGGCTCATCCAGTTTCTTTGCATATAACTTAAAAACCAAGGTCAGTCAATACAAGATTGTTTGCATACCATATTTTCTTCTCAGTTTTGAGACAAAAAAGTCTTTGCACTGGTTTAATAATAAAGAATAATGCAGCAAGAACAAGGTAATCAGTTGGTTCTTTTCTTTAAAAGTGACTAAAAAGCAGGTTAAAAATAAATTAGAAACAACAACAAAAAAAAAAAGTTGAGAGGGAATTTTAGAATTGATTCAGTTGAAAAAAATCTGAGAACAGCAAACCATATACACAACAGCATGAAAAAAAACCAGAAGTGAGAAAAATTTTTCCAAAATGTTCTAAGGTCTACCTTCAACTGTAGCAAAATAGAGCTTTGGAATTGTTTGCTTCAAAATAGCATTATCTGTTTTAGAAATGATTTATTTTGGAAGAAACCAGTTTAAACAAAAAGGTTAAACAACCTCAAAATGACAGGAGATCCTTTTGCCGCTGGTAAAGTCAATGCCAAACAAGATAAAAATTTTACTTGCATTTTGCCCTCAAAACAATACCTATTTCACTCTAAGACAATTTTTTTTTCATTGACATTTCTATTTCTCCTGAAACTGAAAAATACATCACTTAGGATTTTAACTATAAAGTCAACTTAAGTCGTCACCAGTAAATCAAGGATTTTGCATCTCTAACCTGACTCAGACTGATGTGGAAATTTTCCTACAAAAAAAGAGAAAAAAAAAAAAAAGACTAAAAAAGAGAATATTTTCTTTTTTTTTTTTTTTTTCCTTTCTCTTATTTTATTTTCTCTCCTTATCCTCTTTAGTTATTGTCTTTCAAAAGCTGCACATATACATGTTTTGATGTGGATTGAATTTCTGACTGCCATTTAGGAAAGAAAGCATAACTTTTCTGAAACAAGGAAGGGAAGAAGAAATTAAAATAAAAATCCACATCTTAATCTGATGAAGAGTGCTACCTTTTCCTTCCATAAGGTTCCACTCTATATGATTTCCACCACTAAAAAAAAAAAAAAAAACTACTATGCCATAAAAAATTCTAAGTACTTAAATAACCTTTTCAAGTGCCCTCAATTTTACACAAAGATGATCAGAAATGCAACGATACATAATATTCTAAGATAGGTAAGGATGAATATACTTTTTATAGCTGTTGTTAAAATAATAAGAAATTTGACTTAAATTATGAAGTTTTGTAATTATTACAGAGGATGCTTTTAAAACTTTAACTACTCTTGTTGCATTTTTTTTTTTCTTCAAGAGATAGATATGCAGAGGCTGTGGATTTTGCTGGAAGATATCAAATTGTTTTATCATACAGTCCTTGACTTTTACACTGGTATCAGCAAGCTATGCTTCAAATTTATTAATAAGATAATTCCTGTAAGGGAATGTAAAGTAAAACTAAGCGAAACAAAATCAAAACAAAAAAGCCAAACAAACAAACAAAAGCAAACAAGGAAAACTCTTTTTGAGTGGGGTGAAAGTGTCACATTGCTATTAAATCTGAGTGAGTACTGAAAGGGATTGAGCAAAACTTGACTTCACCTTTCTAATGCACAGAGCAGCTTCAACCCTCCAGAGACAATGGGGGTATAAGATGCCCCCAATTAACATAACTTGATTTCTGGTTTACCCCCAGCTCATCATTT
>NW_020957100.1:26290-36922 GCF_003031625.1 Empidonax traillii | reverse complement strand
GAGTGGGGTGAAAGTGTCACATTGCTATTAAATCTGAGTGAGTACTGAAAGGGATTGAGCAAAACTTGACTTCACCTTTCTAATGCACAGAGCAGCTTCAACCCTCCAGAGACAATGGGGGTATAAGATGCCCCCAATTAACATAACTTGATTTCTGGTTTACCCCCAGCTCATCATTTGTACACTGTCGGTGGTAACAGAATAAAAAAAGCCAAAAACATGTATTATTTTTTTTTGTCTACAATCTGTGAATTTACATGATGAGGTTTTAATTTGTAAGCTGGTTTCTAAGGCTGTCTGAAATAGTGCTTTTATCCTTCATTAGGTATTCTGTTAATGAAAGCATGCTTGTTAGAGAGGGACAAGGTCAGGTATGCCAGTTCTCCGTTACAAATTAGGCTCAGCAGTGATTTTGGTGCTGCTATTGATTTAACTTGTTGAGGTATGACCTGTCCCACGAAAATATTAATAATTCCATGCATCTCCAAGTACTAGCAGCAGCAGCAGTTCAACTCATATTTATCTGCACAATGGATATTTATTTGGTTTGGCCATTATCAAGTTCATTTCATCAGGTTACTCATCTAATAACTGAGCCTCACAGCTGCCAGAGTAACAAATACCTCCTTTTTTTTTTATTATTGTTGCTGTTGCTCTAAATTAAATTATTATAAATGCTTTAAGGCCCTAGAGAAACATTTTTTGTGGCTGTAATTAAATTGTCTCTTTCTTCTTTAAGTCTTATTTGTAAAGCAGTGAAAGTCAACAATCCCTTGTTGAGTAAGCTAAGGGGAAAGACAGAATTATTCTTCATCCACAGCAGACGATGAGTTTGCTTAAGGAAAGAGCTGGACTAGAAAAGCTGCTTATTTGTAAAGCACACAGCAATCAGGCAATCAGGTTGCCCAGAGAAGCTGTGAATGCCCCATCCTTGGAGGTGTTCAAGGCTAGGCTGGACAGGACTTGGAGCAATCTGATCTGATGGAAGGTGTCCCTGCCCATGGCAGAGAGATTAGAAGTAGATGAGCTTTAAGGTGTCTTCCAGTTCAAGCCATTCTGTGATTCTCTGAAGTCTCCATCTAGCACATATAAGTAGGCACAGGGTGCACAGTCCTGAGATAGCTAGAGTAGGTTAGATGGAACATCTTGAGGTCACTTAGTCTCATCTCCCTATCCAAACAAAGTCTGCTAAAGCAGATTGTCAATCATGTATGTCCAATCATATTTTGAATATTTCTAATGATAGAGATAATAAAATCTCTCTGCAAAATATTTTTCAGTGCTTGTGCACGCTCACAGTAAAGATACCTTTTGTAAAGATACCTTTTTCTTCTGTTCAAGTGTCATTCCCTGTTTCAGTTTGTGTCTCTGGCAACATAGGATCACACAAACGTTAATGTTATATGTAGCCATGGGATGCAGCTGAGCTTAAAAACAAAAAGAAACATCTCTTTCCCTTTCTTCAAACACAGTCAAGTCCCTTCTCTGGCCCTGAAACAGTTTTAATTGCTTATACACATTTATTTCGAATGGTGTCAACAGGAGCAACTGAACAAGTCAGCAGCATGTAATCCACTGCTTAGTGAAGGCAAAATGAAGTGGGAGAAATTTTTTCAGGCACTGCTCCCACTTGCAGTGCAAGTGTGCCTAAGGCAGCAGATAGAAATGTGAGATTTCTGCTTTCACATTAGTGAATCAAAACACAGATATTATTTTTCCTCTCCAGAATCCCTGAGTCCCACAAGACCAGAATTTTACTTTCTAATGAATACACTATCTTTGTAAGAGATTTGGGGTTTTCTTGGTTCTACCACTAAAACAGAACTGTTTGCTCCCTTTTCTCTTCACTTTTTTAACACTTCATTTGCTGTTGTTTAGAGACACAATAGAAATCCTCCTATCAGGGTTTTTCTTTAAGCATTTGATTCTGTGTCAGTTTTTTCTAGATTTGGAATTGAAATATTTCAACCTCACTTTTTACCTCCACCCATTTGTGTTTGGTCAGCTGTTACAAATTCGCATGACTTTTCACCTTTGTAAGCACAGAATGATAGTGTTCTAACCTTCCCTTCCCTTTCTTCCTTCTTTTAGGGTGAACATTTCAAACATTCAACTGCAGTTTAGTTCCATAAATTGACTAATACCTGTAATCACAGAATCATCAAGGTTGGAGAAGACCTCCAAGATCATCAGGTCTAACCTTTGACCAAACACCACCATGTTTGGCTATCAGAGAAAAATATTTTCAAATAAAATCAATATTATTTTTCATTGTGCTTTCTTCCTTCTCCTTCTTCCTCACTCCCATCAGGAAAAGGTCTCAGATCCATCTCTCATTAAAAAAACAGTAGTTTTGAGTCTGGTGAGAGTGAGTTTGCTACAGCTGTGGCCCAATGGCTTAATGAGTAACAAAAATAATCCTTGACTGGTGTGTGCAAATGTTTCCTCTCAGAATGGCTTTGCTAACACTTTGATTCTGGCTTGTGGTATCTCATCATCAAACCCTTGAGAAGTAGGAAAACATACATCACAATAGTCATAAAAGAAAAATCACAAGTGATTGTATGCATAAGGAATAAACTGAAGGCACATTAAAATACAGTGGTTTTCTGACACGTTCCTGAATTAAGGTTAGTCTTTAAAGTAATTCTTTAACTAGCCAAAGGTAGTTATTCTTCTGAGGGTACCAGGCAACACTAAGGGTCTTCATGACATCAGGCACTGACTTTATGGGGCTCCCTCTTTATGTAAAGGTGATTTTACAACTCAGTCATCACACAGGCTTGGCAAATGCATGAAGTCTGCAGGTCAGCTGCTCAAGAGCACACCAGTAATGGAAGTTTCAGGTGACTTTAATTTTTTCAATATTTGCCTCTCATTAAATATATGCCTCACATGTTCCTGTCTTAATGTTTTATTTTAGAATACATTTTTTAACTTTTTCAGTTGTGGGGATTGTTTTTGCTTACACAATCACCTACCAATCTGAAGAATAAGTGCTATTTAGAATACGAGAATTTGAAACACTTTTGTCATGGACTCTAACTAGAATTATAACTCGTTTTAGCAGATAAGTTTTCTTAAAATAGAGCACTTGATTTAACTGGAACATCTTTTAAATGTGCATAAATCACAGTAAAATGTATACCAAAGTCTGCGGAAATCAGGAACATACTGCTTTCTTTATTTTGTAAAAATAAAACTTGATCTTTGTGTTTTAAAGTTCTTTGGTTTCATTATTAATAGAAAATATAGATCTATGCAAAAGTGTGATAGCTGTAACTGAACAAGTTATTTGTGAGCTGAGGTGGACATGTGGTACTGACTGTATTCACAATTATTTGGTGTAAAGACAGGAACATGATGCTCGCTACCTGCACTCAAATACAGGGTTTTGGAAAGAAATTTGGGCAAGAGAATATCTACTTTTTTTTAATTTTTATTCCAGCAAATAATAACTGAACCCCCAAAATTTTATCTAATTACGTTTAAAATGTATCCTGATGGGCTAGTTTAAAGTCAGTGTTTAAAGGGAACTACACTTGGTGTGAAAGAGGACAGAAATATTGTGAATATGTAACAAACACAAAGGTATTTCATTTTCATCTCTTGAAACTGCTTTGAAGTATTTAAAGAACATAAACTGATCTCTAATTTCTGGATTAAGTACTATAATAATTATTGTGGTGTAGTTACTTTGAGCAGTTTGTTAATGATTTAGTTTACTATAAGTCTTGGGAAACTGTAATTAATTCTGAACCCACTTGAACTTGGCATGGTGGTTTATGTTTTAGTATTAGAGATTCAGCTTGGATCCCTTGTACCACATGGAACTGACTTTGGCTTCAGTCTGGAGCCAAGTTTCCAATCAGATAAAGGAGCTGTAAACTCTTTTAGGGCTCTTTTAGGATTCTTGGGCTTTAGGATCAGCAACCTTAAGGTGAGTTCTGCTCATATTCCAAATAACTTAGGTGGAACTCTTCCAACAGGTTTTGAGCTTTCTGATCCTAAACAGTGAAGCAGGGTACTATCTAAACAAAAAGCTTCATACTAGCTCTGCTTTAGCTCTCATCTTTTTGGTGTGTGTTGTGACATTGAGAGGCCACTTTCTTCTGATGAGCTTGCAAGGCTCATGTTGCTCTAGGATGCTTCTATGAGAGATCCTCAGCTCCCAGACCTTCAACAGAATTTGATGCAGCTTCTTGTGATGGAACCTGTTCTCCTATTTTCCTGGAGAGTGAAAATGGTCAAGTTTCCATATCATTTGATCTATAATGCAATCAAAAGCTCATTGAGGGGAAAAAAAGGAATCATAGAATGGTTTGGAATGAAAGAGGTCTTTAAAGGTCACCTAGTCCAAATCCCCTGCAATGAACAGCGTCATCTACTAGGATCAGGTTGCTCAAAGCCCTAAGTTGACCTTGGAAGTTTCCAAGGATGAGGAGGCATCTACAGCCACTCTGGGCAAAGTGATTCAGTGTCTCACCCCCCTCGTTGAAAAAAATTTCTTCCTTGTATCTAGTCTAAATCCAACTTCTTTTAGTTCAAAATTATTACCTTTTGTCCTGTGACTACCAGATCTATTAAAAAATCTGTCCCCATCTTTTTTATAGACCCTCTTTAAGTATTGAAAGGCTGCAATAAAGTCTTCCTGGAGCCTTCTCCAGGATGAACAATCCTAATTCTCTCAGCCTGTCCTCACAGGAGAGATGTTTCATCCCTCTGATCATTTCTATGACACTCCAGTGGACCTGCTCCCGCAGCCTCATGTCTGTGCTGAGAACTCCAGGGTTGGACACAGAACTCCAGGGGGGTTCTCATGGAAGTGGAATAGAGAGGCAAAGAGCAGAGTAGAGGGACAGAGGATACACAGGACAACAGCTTGACATGACACAAGGAAATATGCATTTAAGTGTACCACAAATTGCATAATCTGCATTTTTGTTCCTCGAAATCAGCCCCAACAATTGTCGGGCAGTTTCATGTTTCCTTGGCATTTGGTATTTACACATGTGACAGAAATAGGAACAATTATTTTCATATTCCTTCAATACTTGATAGGTCCATTGTTTTAAAACACACTGAGCCATAAGTATGAACCACTGATTATGACATATCCCTAACATGAAATCAGATTCATTTTCTGCCATCAACACAAAGCAGAAGTTCTCAGTGTAAGACTGAACTTTTTCACTGCCATGTCCAGAAAGATTGATGTTTTCAGAAATGAAAAATTAAATAGTAATTCAAATATTACTAATTTTCTTTTAAATTATTAACTTGTCTCAGCAATATTAGGTTTTTTTAAAGGCTTACACTGATTACGTTTAGGCCAGAGGTATGAAATCATTAGGATCTGTTTTCTGTCACTATAATTGCATACTTTCCTTCTCTTTTAATTTCACATTCTAAGTTAATTTAATGTTAAGAATATTAGATTAAGCTTTGGGGTACTGTGTAGATCATGTGCTAAGCCAGATAGATGGGCAGTTTGCCACAGCTAACACTCTGCCAGGCATAGTTTTGTAAGTGCAGAATAAAAGTCTATTTCTTCTCTGTCTTTCCTGATTGTTTTCATTTCACATAAGTGAAATAAAAATAAACTAACCTTTATATAAACCCAACTCGAAGGATGACTGTATTGCTGAGATGAAATATATGTTTACCCTGCCAGACAGCTTAGCTCACAGTTCTCATCCTCCAGATTGCAGAAATGTGTCTTCCAGGGCCATCTTTTGGAGTGAATCAGTCAGTTCCATCTAAAACAAGACTTGTTTTCTGTAAATAGTTTATTTCAGAGGCCTGTCCCAATAAAAGATGCAGGGTAGTTTTGACTCCCTTTGTCCTCAGCAATCCTCCATGTCATTGTATCAGCTTTTATGAACAAGCATGTTCCCATATTTTCTTCCTTTACCCACAGAACACAATTCACATGTTCAGGTTTCTGGTATAAAACATCAATACTTTACAATGCTGCAACACAGCCCTCCCATTATTGCTGCACTCAGAAGCAAAATAATGCAAAATGCCATACACACAAACACACACATAGCTCATGTTAGGGTTGCCTGGAGGACAGAGGAGAACCAAGTCCAGGTGCTGCTTGGTGTGTGACCAGTCACCTTCAGAAAGGTCTAGCACTGAGAAATAGGGACAAAACTACTCTGTGCTTCTTGATTTTAAAGCCAGGAATTAGTGACTGCAGGCACTGCAATTAGCAACACAGAGCAGATCATATGCAGACATTTGAAAACTCATCACTTCCAATGCACAAAAATGAGCATCTCCTAACATGAGCATGTCGGCAAATTGTTATCCTGCAGCACCACCCCAAAGCTGTTTCAGATCAGTGACCTTCTTTCTGAAGTCAGAAAGTGGTGAAGAATGTCAGTGACAACAAAAGCAAGACTATTCAGTGTTTTACTGTGCATGAGGCTTGAAGGTTTGACAGAGGATACTTGTCCTGGGAGCAGCAGAGCATTTGAGGAGGGCTGTGGGGAGGAATATAAATCACAGAATTCTGGAATTGTAGAATATGCTGAGTTGGAAGGGACACACAAAGATCATCAAGAGCAACTCCTGACCCTGCACAGGACACCCTAAGTATCCCACCATGTGCCTAAGAGTGTTACCTGAATGATTTTTGAACTCTGTCAGGCTTGGTGCTGTGACCACCTCCCTGGGGAGCCTTTTCCAGTGCCCAGCCACCTCCTGGATGAAAGAACCTTTACCTAATATCCAGCCTAAACCTCACCTGACACAGCTTCATGCTGTTCCCCTGGGTTCTACTACTGGTCATCAGTGCTGGCCCCTGTACTCCCCTTCTTGAGGAAGTTGTAACTGCAGTGAGGTCTCCCCTCAGATTCCTCTTCTCCAGGCTGAACAGACCAAGTAACCTCAGATGCTGCTCATATGGCTTCCTCTCTAAACCCTACCATCTCAGAGCTCTTACAGAGTTGTTTGCTGCATGAGAACATGAACCTCATTTCATGATGTGATATCTGTTTTCTTTAATTTTCTTCTAGGTTCCAGCTACTCATGTGCTATAAACTGTTACATAAATTGTGATCATGGATAAAGGAATGAATACAAGAAGTCAGCACAATCTCAAGGTTGAGAAGACAACCAGAAGAATATTGCTAGAAAAACAACAAATAGCCATTTGCCAAATACTGGCGTTTAACTGGCCTCAGTGCTCAGCTCCGACTTATGATTTTTAAAATTTTTATCAGAATGGCATAAGGATGGAGTTGCTCAGATTCCTGACTGGGCTCATGTGAGTTAGGAAGCTGCCTGTGTGCTTCAAGCCATTTGCTTTCGGACGAAGCTCTCAAATTGCATGTTATGAAGAATGGATCAAAAGTACTCTCCAGTTGGTATTAAAGATACATCTGTATTCAAGATAAGGTTTTCTCTAATTATCATTGTGCTAGTGAAAGCAGAAGGCAGGAACCAGGCCTCTTCCTTTCTCTCCTTGTCCTGCATTGCTGTTTTTTATGCCCGGTTTTCTCTTCTGGAGACATCCAGCTCATTAGAAATCGAGCAGGCTAAATCTGATGCTGGTAATGTAATGCTGTTAACTTTTTCCAGCTCACTGAAAGTCCAGAGGAAAAAAATAAAAGGTAATCATCAGGGAAAATTTGGTCACCAGTCACTCATTCCTGTCTCCTCTGTTGACATAGGAAATACATAATTTATACCAGCAGGTCTTCTTCATGAAGCTTTTTCAGTCACTTGGAAATTAGGTCAATATTCTTTCATTTACTCTGAATTGACTGCATTTATTTATTTATTTGCCTCTACTGTGGCATAAGAATTTTTATTCTAATAATTCCTGGCAGTTAGATTAACATTCTGCTATAGCTAATGGCTGAACAATTATTTTTCCTGGAATGTAAATCAAAAGGTTAGCCTTAGTATTTCTTTTAAACATTTTAAATTTCTTTTAATTGCAGGAGTGCTTATGGTACAGTAGCAGTTTAGAAAAAGAAATAAATTAATAAATGAATTACAATTTATCAGCTCTATAGGGATATTGAAAATTAAACTCCAACAATGAGAAAATTAATGTAGGCACATGGTATTATTGCCCTTTGGTTTGTGCCTCAGAAAACCTCAGACCCTTTCATAGAGTGTATTCTTACTTAATTCACACAGAAGTGTTGATTTCTAAACAATATGTAAAAGTGTGCCCTGTCAACTAGTGTGGGTTGATTTTCTTGAAGTTTTTTTAACATGTTTACATCAATGAAAGAATCTGACTCTGTAGCCAAGTTTGTTTGTTTTGGTTTGGTTTGTTTTGTTTTTTTTTTTTAATTTAGGATTTTCCTTATTCAAATAATTGGCAATTTTCTTGATTTTGGTAACAGGAAAGTCCCAACAAAGCCCTGAACATATATAAATCTTCATAAGATTGTAAATACAGGATTAGGTATAAATATATACAACAAAGGCGCAAGGACATTATTTATCTGATTTCCCAATTGCTGTAGAATTTAGTACTACACACTAAAAGTAGTTCCTAAATCCTTCTACTGAAAATCTTAGATTTATTTTAGGAAAAAGAGGACAGTTCAACCTTTTGGCAAATTAAGTATCTTGGATTTTTCTTTATAGTGGTTTAAAATCCCTATATTTCTTTGGAGCAAGTTGAATTGTCTCAAAACAGCAAAAAGTAAACCCTAATGACACTGCAGTGTAGACCTTTATTCTTTTTCAGTAACTATTTGCAGGGCAGTGTTGATATTTAGTTGTGTAATTGCCAAATGCAGTATATGAACAATATCAGCCTAGGGAACGCTCACAAAGTGTTTATCTTCAGTGATAAGCTTCAGTATTTACAATATATTATGTTTTCCTTTCTGTTACATGCTTGTTTGCCTAGGTCTTCTTATCATTTCAATAAGAAAGTTAAATAATTAGTGAATCTCATTTTACCAGATGATAATTCACGGCAATAAGTTGGTCTTTATTTTTTTTTCCACAATAATCAGATACTTAAATATATCTCGGCTTTTTATTTGTGAATAGTAATTGTAAAATTTCACTAATAAACATTAAAGAACAATGCTATAATTAATTTCATGATCCTGCTCCTATAATCTTATAGACAGAACATGTTCTCATTGATAAATATATAATTATAATTATTTAATAATATATAGCATATAATATATACTACATAATATATAGTATACAGTCAATATAATAACACTAGTGATAGTGACAGTAATAATAAAAATGTGGAAATCCAACTTGTGTAAGAATTAATGGAACAAAATGATCCTAAAAACATTAGAGGTGGCAGGAAACCAGTCAATAAAAATATAAATACATATAAACAGCGAATGAATAACCACAGTGAAGCAGTAGCTATGTACATTTTGATGAATTTTGAGTGCACCTCTAAATTGTTAAAAGTCTGAGATTATTATTAATTTTCATTGACCTTTATCTTCATACACAGCTCACTTTCAAATATATCAGATTTAAGGATTTGACATTAGGTATAATTTGTGCTTTTTGAATAAGACCTGGATGAACAGAAGATTGTCATATACCTTTTATGCATTGGGTTTCAACAAAAGCTGTGTATTTAAATATTTATTATTTGGCAAATGGAAACTAATAAAACCAGATGCCCAGAAGATTAAAAACTTATTAGAAAACATTATAAGGAATAAGATATCAGTGTAGTAAATGTAAAGTTATTTAATTTTTTCATATAAAGGAAATTACCTGTGGATTATCATCCAATTGCTTTGGAGAAACTTTTGATTTGTCTGTGGTTTAGTAAACTTTTTGCCATTGAGGAAAGTGCATGAAATGGTGATGAAAACATTTCTAAGGTTCATTTCTACAAAAAATTCAGTACAAACTGGGTTTTTTTTAATTAACAGAGTTCAAGGGTACTTTGCATTATGGCCCATCTGCTCTAATGGCTCACTCCCATCCACAGAAAAATTAATTCTCTGCCCTGTGATTTCCTGTTCCTCCTGTGTGGTCCTGACACAACATTTCTACTCCCTCCTTTGCACCAGCTCTGAGCACCAACTGACTGACCATTCACACCAAAACTATGGTATTCCTGCAGAATTCTCACTAAGGGAGGAGAGGGGAATTATTCTATTATTAGAAATCAGAACCTGTCTGATTTGAGAAACAGGGTGAAACCACAGGGTTAGGAGCTTGGGTAGATGAGCAAAATGGGAAGGAGTGAGATAATGTTTAGAGGGAAATGCAGTTTCTTTAAATGAGCTCTGGTAAACATTTTTGTCTATGATGTGCAACTAAACCAATTACTGAGACCTTGATCTTTACATGTTATCAAAGAATTCCAAAAAGACATGATACAACATGATATAAATATAAAAGGAAACACAGAATCCTTTACTTTCATCAGGAGTGTTAAACACTTCCTAATTTGAGTTTTTCCAGCTTCAGTGTCCAGAGATAAATTCTCGTGCCTTATCAGTCCTTTAAAATAAAAATGTCAGTCAGGAGTTAATTGGAAGTAGTTAAAGTGTCCAAGTCACCCTTCAGGATTCTATTTGATAAATTACACAGCTTAAATCCTTATTTTTTTTACTATTTGAAATCATGTCTAATCCTCAGATACTTCATCTTTTTTCA
>NW_020957100.1:24269-26102 GCF_003031625.1 Empidonax traillii | reverse complement strand
TAAATTCTCGTGCCTTATCAGTCCTTTAAAATAAAAATGTCAGTCAGGAGTTAATTGGAAGTAGTTAAAGTGTCCAAGTCACCCTTCAGGATTCTATTTGATAAATTACACAGCTTAAATCCTTATTTTTTTTACTATTTGAAATCATGTCTAATCCTCAGATACTTCATCTTTTTTCACCTTCTCCAGATATGGAAGATTCTTTTTTTTTTTTTTTTTAATCTGAACAAAACAAGCCAAAACGTTCTCTAATTTCTACCTAATTCTATTGAGAAATTTGATTATGTGTTCTCTTCTGTATTGAAGTCCCCTATTTAAACATCCAGGACTGCATTAGCAGTTTATGACTGCACAGGGAAGGGAGAGATCATGTCCCCTGCGACCCTCAGCCTTTTTCCAGGGCCACTGCCTCTTTCCCTCTTTCCACCTGCTTTCCCTCTTTCAGGTGGAACTCTGCATTTTGTTGTAGTCAAAGTTTTGTCTCACATGCCTTGAAAACAAGGTAATGTGAATATTTATGGGACAGTCTTGTTCTTCTCATCTGCAACTCCCTGTATTTCAACAGTACAGAAGCACTTGATCAGGAATATGCATCTCATTATGCTTCAGGCCAGTAGTTGGCCCAGTCTAGCTTTAATTTAATTTGAGGTTTTAGGCATTACTGATTTGCTAAGTAGGTAATACTGTTTAATGCTATCAGAATAGTTGAGTTGTTATAAAATAAAATAAAAAAACCCATCTTTTCTCTTGCACAACAAAAAATGTAATTACAGAGTAAAGTCTACCATGAAAGGTTGCATGAAAATCACTTATATTAGAATGGTATCACAGAATAATAGAATGATTTGTGTTGGAAGGGACCTTAAAGATCATCTAGTTCCAAGTGAAATGCTGAAAGGTATTGGAGCAATGGGACTCTAGATTAACCAGACAAACTTTTTTTTCCCCTTTATATTTGTATTTTACTATACAATCAAGCACATACCTGAAGTCTGTGAAAAACATCCATAACCTGTCATAGAAATATAGAGTGATTCCTGCCTTAGTTGTTCAAAAAAACATTAAAAATCTTTTGACAGAAGTAAAACAATCTTGGGCAAATGAGTGAGAGAATAAGGTCCCAGTTCAACAAAGCATTTTGTTGTTTTCCTCATCCCTCTTTAGCAAAGTGCTTAACTTTAAATGATAGCTGAGGTACACTGTACGCAATAAGACTTAAACACTATACCTGACTCTCAATGATTTGGTAATTTGAGGTCTTAAGGGATCGGAGATGGTGCAAGAGATTTGTGTCTCATAGGTTTAGGCATTTGACCAGTGCAGTGGAGAGGATTAAGCAAATTACACATTCTGCTGCAGATTACAGACAGGCTGAAACACCCCTACTCAGTATTGATTATAGAAGGATTGATAGAGAAATGGTATCCTAAACTGGGCACCTTAATGAAGGACTTACTTAAAAGTTGAGTGGAATTATCTGATCACCTCTACAGAACGCAAAGGTGATTCTGTTTTCCCTAGGAATAAAGAGAGCTTGTTCCCCTGCATGTGGAATCTGGGCCTGAGAGGTACTGAGCGTCTGCAAGTTGTCCTGACCCATATTATGAAGTTACTCAGATTTCTCAGTATCAGGCATCTACTCTGTTGACATCTGTTTTCTTCAAATGCCTAGTGAATAAATTTGAGAAGAAGAATTTTAATTATGGATAATTATTAAAATTAGGAATATTTGTTTAGATAAGATTCCATTTACAGCACCCAGAAAGGCGTAGGTGGAAATGTGCAAAAGGCTTTATATGGAAAGTATTCTCATAAGACATCCATTGTTTATTG
>NW_020957100.1:0-24134 GCF_003031625.1 Empidonax traillii | reverse complement strand
TTTTCTTCAAATGCCTAGTGAATAAATTTGAGAAGAAGAATTTTAATTATGGATAATTATTAAAATTAGGAATATTTGTTTAGATAAGATTCCATTTACAGCACCCAGAAAGGCGTAGGTGGAAATGTGCAAAAGGCTTTATATGGAAAGTATTCTCATAAGACATCCATTGTTTATTGCAGGGCTAAAACAACTCAAGAATTGGTGAGAGGAAAAGTAAAATGAGGAGAATTATGGTTCACACATAATATAGTTGGAGCTCATCATGGTCACAGACATGAGGAGAGAAAGAACACTTGGTTAAGTGTAGCCTCCTATTCCAGGTCTATGTGAATTTTCCATGCTGTGTAGTGCAGCAAGGGGATTTACTTTACCTAGAAAATCTGTTAAAAAGCACAAGTTTACAAGTTTACTGCAACCATTATAGAAAATTATTAAATCAGATTGTTCCAGAAAAAAAATAAATAATGATAATTAAAAAAAAAAAAAAAAAAAAAAAAAAAAAAAAAAAAAAAAAAAAAAAAAAAAAAAAAAAAAAAAAAAGAGTCAAATGTGGATTTGACTTCATATTTCCCACAGATCTTTGAGCATTCAGAGGGTGTTGGCAGACAATAGATTCAGAGTATAGGGTGACATATGCACTCACTCAATTACTTGTTCAAAAGATAACCAAAGAATGTGGAATATTAAATCTAGTATACAGATAAACCGTTCAGCCCAAATTTTTGCTTCAAGCCAGCAGGGAAGGGATTTCTTTCAAATATACTCTTCCATGAATGAAAGATGGCTGATACATTTCTGTCTCAACGGTTTAGGAAAGTTTTTATTTTTCAACAAAACTTTGAAATGTAAACTTTTATATTTATAATATGTGTATATTAATAAATATATGTATGACCATGATATCTTGAATCTAGTTTTTATATCAGTTATGCTAGTAAAATTCTAAAGGAATTACAAGGAACAGTTGCCCTATTCTACCATCATATTTAAAAAGCTACTGTAATATTACTAAATGTGGATTTCAAGCATGCAAAGCAAATAATGGTAGTGGAAGACTGGACTGAGATTAGACTCAGAAGTCTGCTAAATATCCTTAATATTCTAGTTTAAATTTTTTTATTAACTGTGTGAAATAATTTAAAGAAATTCTTTGGGATATTGTACATATTATGTTTTCTTAAGGCCTTTGTTGTTTGAAAGCAGTTTCAGAGCTTTAGAAAAGTTGTTGGCAGCTCATTTCTTCAGGAACTTAAGCAGGTGGTAAATTAATAGCTTAGGTGGGGGCTGCCATGAAGCATGAAAAGTTATGACTGGTGTCAGTCCAAATTACTGTCTTTAACTGCACATAAGGTAGCGAAAAAACATTAGCTATGCAGTAAACATGGGTTTAGCCAACAAAAATAGATTTTACAAGGTTTCCTCGAGCAATCTCCAAAAGGTCATTCCATACATCTGCTCCAGCCATTGGTAACATTTTATAGCCATTTGTTTTTGTTCTAAATCTATGACTGTAACAATGATCTCATTAGCTAAATCAATGGATAGGGGATACGTTCCAATCATTTTTTCGGTGGAACTAAGAGAAAAAAATGCAGATGTTGCAAATACAAGCTAAAATATGAATGTAAATAATTCACATATTAATACCAATTTTTTTCCCTTACAAGAATATTTCTGGTGTAGGCTGGCTTTCAAGAAAGGAAAGATATTTCATTTGCAGACTCACTGAAGTTTTGTCTGTTTACAGAAGCTCTAGGAGCCAGAAAGAGCAAAAAAACCCTATAGCTCATAAACTATATGTGCTTGAGATCATCCTCTAAAACTGGTATGGATACGCCCACACAAAAAAATTTCACTTAGCTTCTGAAACAGGGTGGTATGCAAGCTGTCTCTTAGATTTTATTTTGGGCCTGAGATGGCTCCTGCACTGTACACAATTGTCTGTGAGTGCAAATTGTTGCACTGCAGCAATTAAACAGCACAGACGATGGAGCTCCACTGCTCAGGGGCAGTCACTGACACTAATCAATCAGAACAGATGCAGCCCAAGAACACAAACATACAGCTGTCTAAGGAGTTGCCAGCTGGTGAGGGATTTCTCCAAGACACCCTGTTGCTAGAGCTCCAGAGGTTGCACCTTCCTCCCATCATAGAAACATAGAATCACAGAATGGTTTGGGTTGGAAGGGATCATCTTGTTCCAACCCCCCTGTTGTGGAAAGGGACACCTTCTGCTAGACCAAGTTGCTCCAATCCCCATCCAACTGGGCCTTGAACACTTCCAGGGATTGGGCAGCCACAGTTTCTCTGAGCAACCTGTTCCAGGGCCTCACCACCCTCATGTAAAGAATTTCTTCCTAACATCTGGTATAAAATTTCACTATTTCAGTTTAAAATCATTCCTGCTGATCCTATTACTCCATGTCCTTATAAAAAGTCCCTCTCCAGGTTTCTTGTACCCTTTAGGTACTGAGAGACTTCAGTAAGGTCTCCATGGAGCCTTCTGTCCTCCAGGCTGAACAACCCCAACTCACAGTCTTCCTCCTGGCACACTCCTTTCACTCACTGCTCCATATGTGTGTACTTGCATTAACTGTTCTCTCCTTGGCCCATCCAACCACCATCCCAGCACCCAGCATTTAGCACATCCATAAGTCTTGAACATCCCTTTTGTTCACAGTCTCACTCAACAGAATCATTATGAACCAAGCCTGCTTGTTTCCAGAACTTTTCCCTCTGGAAAATCACCTATAGAGTGATTGTCGTTACTTACTAAGATTAAGTGCAAGGTAGATATACTGGACAGAAAGTTCGTGTCCACTTAGATTTCTGCCTGCAGAAGTGGCCCCTTCTAAAGATGTCACTTGTGCACATGGTGTCCCTTTGTGCCTTGGCAGCTCCAGAAGAGCTTCATCTGTGTTCACCTTTCTGTATTCAAAGATCTAATTCTGCAAATGAGTGACTGTGAGGATGGCAGTACAGCTTCACAAAGATGCCTGAGTGTGATTAGCTGATCTGAACATCACAAGGGAAATAAAAGAACCCATCTATGTGTGATTTTTGTGGAACTGGAACAAACATCAAACTCGCTGTGTGCAGGTGTTAGATTCCCGAGAGCTCTTGAAACTTAGAGGAGTGAGACTTAAAAGATCAGCTTGCTTTTAAAGGCAAGGAACAAAGTCTGGAAGGCTTTTATATAGTTGAAGGTGTAAAAGCATAAACATTTAAAGTGAAAGGATGAGTCTGCCCAGACCTCCTCCTAAACCTACTGCATTTTACAAACGTGTGATATCTATCTTAATATAAAATGGGAGAATTATAGTATAACATTAGCATGTCAGTGAAGCTGTAGATAGTCTTTGAAAAAAATATTCAGGCTCATGTCTTGGATAATGTACTGATAAAGTTTTTGTACCCTAACTTCAGATAATGGCTACCTGGAACTAAACCAAGTAACTTACTGAGCTTACACTTTTCCTCATGAATATGTGCAGAACAGAAAAAACCTGGACTCAGGCATGAATCTGTTTAAAAAAGTCATGATGGATGAGATGAGGATCAGGATATATTGGTCAGAAAATCTGAATTCTACTGGAAAGTCTTTTATTAGCTTTCACTTGGATTTTGTTGAATCTTATCTCTTTCCTTTCTTCGTGATCTTTGACAATTTTTTGTTTTGTTTAGGCTGAGAAGATATCATGATGTTAACACTTCCATTTACAAGATGGAGTCTAAGAGGGAAACTGTTTATTTTCTGTAGTCACTAGGGAAGGCCTAGATGAATAAGACTTATTTAAAAAAACAATTTAAAAGCCTGCTTCAGTGGGGGTTCCTCCCTCCATGAGTCCACAGGTCTTGCCTTGATCAGCACTGGGTCCATCTTGGAATCGCCTGGAATTGGCTCGGTTAGACTTGAGAGAATCTTCTGGCAGGCCCCCCACTACCAAAACCTTGCCACGCTAATCCAACACACCTACATATTCTTACATCTTTGGACATTCACAACAGGTAAATACTGCAAATAAAATCAAGCTCTTTAATGGGTTATTTATTCCTCAAATACATAACAGGCAGGAGTGTGGCTATTGGCATTGTTTCCAGTCATGGCACAAATGATTCCTTGCATGTGTATCTCTGTTGTGTTTCAGCTACTCAAAATGGTAAATAAGATTTTTTTCCTCCAAGTTAACAATTTTCTTACTTCTTAAAGTTCTCAGGGTTTACCACATTATTCTCACCCTATTTTGGCTCTTGGGTATATATCACATTATCCATCACCTGAGCTAATTTCACTTCAGTCTTCTCTTTGTGCATACAAACGTGAAAGAACTGGTTTTATATGGACAGTTCTTCCCACTCCTCAAAGGTGCTGCAGTCTGGGGTCTCCAGAGATGTTGCTGTGTGTGAACAACCCAGATGGAGATACTGTGAAATCTTTATCTTTGGTCTCTTTTCTTGGGAACTGAGAGGAGGAAATGCCTGTCAGAATTGTAAACATACTTGTGAATTAATGAACTGGACAGAAATAGATGATTGCTTAATGCTGCCTCCAGCTCCACGTGTCCTCATGTGTGAATATGGGTTGATAAAGCAACCACTAAGTGCATTCAAATTATACTTTTGTAACTGTGCCCATACCGACATTCCAAGCACAGGTAAAGGATTTCCAAGAATTTCTTCCAAATATCTAAACCTGCTCTTTTTTTTTTATTTGAAGCCATTTCTCCTCATCCTGTCACTAAAAGCTCTTGTAAATAGTCCCTCTCCATCTTATTTGTAAGCTACAATTAGGTCACCCTGAAGCCTTTACATTTAGCTCAAGGAATTTAGGTGTAACTCAAAGGGGGAGAGCTGCCACTCCAAATTAATACAGAGAGATTGCAGATATGTGTACAGGGCAGCTGAGCAGTGCTTCCCTGGTTCCAGCCTCCAGTGGGATGGAGTCCATCTGACTAAATGTTCTTATCTACAAATACAAGTGCCTGTGCCAAAAAGTGACCCAAGGCTCATCTTCTGGTCATTGGGGAGATAATCAAGGTACCTAATGGAGATTAGGACATAAATAACTTCATCCTAAACTAGATATTTATGTTTGGTGAAATCATATCAAATTCTGTTGACTAAATTGGTCAGATCTCTACTGTGTACAGTGAGTGCTCTAATAACTACCTGAAACACAAGTACTTGCATGACAGATATCACAGGTTGAATGAAAAAATCTACCCTGAGAAATGAAGGAAGGAGGGATTTTGAGTGTTCAGGAACACTTGTTTTCTCATTTCCTTCCCACATCACTTCTTCTAAACCCCACATGTATTCAGAGGATGTGAAACAGGGAGAAATGCTGAGATGCCTGCTCTCCCAGGCAGCTTGTTACTTTACAGGATTGTAGTGCTGCACCAAGCTGTTCTGTAATACAAATCACAGAGTGCAAGAAAGGAGGGAAACCTACTTTGCCTTTAAAGCTCTGATAAGAGATTTAATCCAGTAAAAATGTTTTCACATTGACATTAACTAAAAATACAGCATTCTGAAAGTACATCATGGATTCAGTTAAGAACCATGACTCAGTAAAGAATCATGACTAAGAACTAGGTCCCTACCTAGGTTTGTTTTTACACTCAATGCAGCCCCAGTTTTCATGTATAAAGGCAGAGTAGAATAGGTCATGAAAAAACTTACCACCTTAATTGGTAGGAGTAGCGCTTGGTGAGGAGAAATGCAAGAAATATTTTGATGCTAGTTTAATTATCCATAGCTCCTATGTCATACTATTAAGAGAAGACTTCAGTTAACTATTCAGCACAAAATTTTTCTCTTTCCTATTACTTTGACAATCTTGAAATTTACCAAAAACTAAACACAGACAATTCTGTAAAATTATCTGCTCTAGCATTAGAAGCAGAGAAGTACAACAAAGCTACCTATGAAACCAAGCAAGGCAAAGTCCTGGCAGTGATGTGACCTATTATCCCTTCACTCGGTTTTGCTGCCCTGGTGGGTGTCTGAGGGTAGACTGGAGAGGCTGTAGCTGAACATGCCAACTCACATGCTGTGGTGAACTGTGGAATGGGGACAAGAGATTAGTAGACATTCCTGAAAGAATGTCCCCTCTTTTTTCATATGCAGTGGGTCTTCTTCCCATCAAAAAATCCTTTTTAACATGTTAGTGACAGTCTGGTTTCCACTTACTCTGTTATACAGAAGTTATCCTTCCCTTCTTTTTATCTTCTCTAGAATTTTCCATTGTTCATTTCGTACATGTTTAAAATATTGGAGCAAATTCCTAAGTGCAATCACACAGCACCTACAGGATGGACAAGGGATCAGACCTAGACCCAGTTTAGGAAGATCAGGTGTTGTCTGACCAATCTGATCCCCTTTTATGATCAGGTGACCTGCCGGGTGGATGAGGGAAAGGCTGTGGATGTGTCTACCTGAACTTCAGCAAAGCCTTTGACACTGTCTCTCACAGAATTCTCCTGGAAAAGCTGGCAGCCCATGGCTTGGACAGGGCACTCTGTGCTGGGTTAGGAACTGGCTGGAGGGCCGGGCCCAGAGAGTGCTGGTGAACGGGGCTGCATCCAGCTGGCAGCCGGTCACCAGTGGTGTCCCCCAGAGATCAGTGCTGGGCCCAGTCCTGTTTAACATCTTTATCGATGATTTAGATGAGGGGATTGAGTCCATCATCAGCAAATTTGCAGATGACACCAAACTGGGAGGGAGTGTCGACCTGCCGGAAGGCAGGAGGGCTCTGCAGAGGGATCTGGATAGACTGGAGAGATGGGCTGACTCCAATGGGATGAAGTTCAACAAGGCCAAGTGCCAGGTCCTGCAGTTTGGCCACAACAACCCCCTGCAGCGCTACAGGCTGGGCACAGAGTGGCTGGAGAGCAGCCAGGCAGAAAGGGACCTGGGGGTGCTGATCGACAGGAGGCTGAACATGAGCCAACAGTGTGCCCAGGTGGCCAAGAAGGCCAATGGCATCCTGGCCTGCATCAAGAACAGTGTGGCAGCAGGAGCAGGGAAGTGATCCTTCCCCTGTACTCTGTGTTGGTGAGGCCACACCTTGAGTATTGTGTTCAGCTCTGGGCCCCTCAGTTCAGGAAGGATATTGAGGTGCTGGAGCGGGTCCAGAGAAGAGCAACGAGGCTGGTGAAGGGAATTGATCACAAGTGCTGTGAGGAGAGGTTGAGGGAGCTGGGGTTGTTTAGTCTGGAGAAGAGAAGGCTCAGGGGTGACCTCATCACTCTCTACAACTACCTGAGAGGAGGTTGTAGCCAGGTGGGGGTCAGTCTCTTCTCCCAGGCAGCTGTCAGTAAGACAAGAGGGCATGGTCTTAAGCTCCATCAAGGGAAGTTTAGGTTGGACATTAGGAAGAAATTCTTTACAGAGAGAGTAATCAGGCATTGGAATGGGCTGCCCAGGGAAGTGGTGGATTCTCTGTCCCTGGAGGCTTTTAAGATGAGATTGGATGTGGCACTTAGTGCCATACTCTAGGAACAACAGTGGAAGTGGATCAAGGCTTAGACTTGATGATCTCAGAAGTCCTTTCCAACCTGGCTGATTCTATGATTCTAAATCAAATCTAACCCTCTTATTCATTCCTATCTTCAGGCATTTACCTCCAGAGCTCACACTTGTGATTGATATCCCAGGTCATGTAAAACCAACAAAAGACTCTATTTTGCTGAAGAGGAAAAAGAAAATTGTGTACTACAGAATAAGCAGCATGGCCCCTTTTATCTCCTTGCTTCACCTTTATTATAAATTTTTGGATCAAAACCAATTGCTTCTGAAGTTGCTGTCAACTACAATTTTATATTACCTTTTAGAAAGATATTTAAGTGAATGGATTTCAGCCTAAGTGGACCTGTCAAGAGTGTTGAAGGGTAGAGAGTTGATTTCTTGGTTGTATTTCAAATAGTGTCCTGAAATCAATTATGACAGCTGGAAGACTCCATGGGAGCTGCTGGATCCACTCTGTAAACAGTGGGATAAAAAGGACAGCTTCTCCCATTTGCAGCATGGGACAGCAGCAGGGCAGAAATCGAGCAGGTTTCAACACAAAAGGGTGACTTGCTCATGCAATCGCTGCAAGTTTAGGTTGTGATTTGGCCTTATGATGGTTGGAGATGGGTTAAATCCAGATTTTCCTTGAAACTGCAAATGAATCAGGCTTTAGATTAAAAAAAAATCAAAACCCAAACCAACCATCCAAACAAAAAAACAAACAAAAAAAAACCCCAAAAAACCCCCACAGAAAACAACAACAACAAAACAAACAAATAGAAGAAACGAGAAAGGAAAAGCAAGCCCTGCATTGCTGAATTTCTTTCTACTCCAATTTCATCTCTGGCTGGTGGAAAGGGTTAATGTTCCGTAAGCATATAAGGTAGAATCATGAAGGATCATGATTGTATTTGAAGACTTTCAAAATACAACACTTTATAATCATACTTGCTCCAAGTTAGGCATTGAGTTTAGGCTACTCATCTAGACCCTATACAGAGAATAAAAGACACAGATTGGGATCTCCAGAGACAGACATCTTAAAATGGGATGAATGACCTTCTGGAAGTGCTCATTTATCTTTTCATTGACACTAGTATGATTCTAAATGATAATCCAGACAGATAACTTTTAGACAGTTAAGGTTAGGTAAGATTAATCTCTCACCTCATGCCTAAGGAAAATAATTTTATACACTCTAAATTTTATCCCTAGTCTCATCAACTCTAATTTCAGCATATCTAATTTAATCTTTTTGTGTCCACATTGTCTCAGATCTGGCTACCAGGCTAATAGATAATTTCTTATCTATGTAGAAAGATGCTAATTTTAAACACAAACACAAAAATACAGTCACAAAACTAATGTTATTTATCTTTACATGTAATGTGCCCAGAACTTAATTTATAAACAGAGATAAAACACTTATGTGAGTATATTCACATTATAATATACATAATCCTCATTCAGCAAAGTCGTTTTAAAGCTCTTGCTTCTTCTTTCTCTAGTAACTCTCCATATTTTGGATTCTTTCCCATTTCCCAGTGCCTGAAGGTAAGAAGATGAGTTTTGTCATAAGAATATAAAATGGAATGCAAAATTTTATTTGTCACTTATCAGAATTTTCTAGACTATTACATCTACCCTTCAAGCTGGCTGAGGAGAAACTCACCCCTGTGTAAGCCTGGCTAGAGACAGTGTGTCCATTCTGATCATCACTGGAGGACCTGAGCACTGCCACAAATCTTTCCAACATTAAATGCAAAAAGATTATGACTTTGATGTCATCTAGATATTTGCATATTAATAAAAATGTGTCAGAAGCAGGTTAGGAGGATAAACAAAGATCTATTCAGAACTAAGTCTCTTCTTCAGGAAGCCAATTTGTGTTCATAAATGTGTTTGACACAAAAGAAGTTAATCAAGGTCTACTCTAATGATCAGCGATATCAAAGGGGGGTTAGGCTGGACCTTCTAGACCTCAAGCAAGAACTGCTCTCTCTTACCTTGTCCTTCCTAAGAGTCTCCAAGAAAGTTATTTATTTTCTTAATGGAAATAAGGTATTTTTCTAATTTAACAATAAACTTGGCTTTCTGAATTCTGCCTGTTTATATGCAAATGCAGAACAAATTCTTATTATCTCATCTAAATTGGCAACACGTCTTGGGAGAATCAATTCCAATGCAATACAAGCCATTATCTCTCTGACTTTACCTGAGAGGTTTTCACCCCCACAGGTGCAATACAGAAGGGTTTGCTTGAAGATATTTTTCCTTCTTGTTAAATTTTCAATTATACTCTAAAACCATTGACTTCAGTCATTAGTAGGAAGACAGTAAAACATGCTTTTTATGTAACAGAAATAGATACGTTTATGAGAGGATAACTTGCAATATATTTCAGTTCCCTGACCTGTGCTCAGAACATGTCATGGCTTCTTCCCAAATCATGTGCTTTTGTTATTTTTGCTCCAAATCTAGTGAGTCTGGCAAGGCTGGTACCTGCCATCAGCAGGTGGGACTGGAATCAGGACATGGACATGTTACACCTCACTTTGGAGCTACCCAGTGTTTCTCAGCATCTATGTAACAAGTCTGCATCAGGGTCCTCAGTCTCAACCTACTTCATCTGAGGGCAATTATTGCAATTCAGTTGCTTTACAGACTGTTCACCATGGGAAATGTAACTGTGATTCATCCAATCCTGGTTAAGTGGCAAAAGTGTGAGCTCACATTGTCCTTCACTCAAACAATTGATTCTTTTCCTGTCAGAGCTCCATCTCCCATCTTTTACTTTCTCCCATTTTCTCCCCTGCACTGAACATGAAGACTTTCTTCTCCTTTAAATATGGAATCAAGATCTGGGGAAGTCCTCCTCTTGCTCAAACGGGAATGAACACAGTCCTTACTTCCCTTTGATGCCACAAAGGAACAAGCACAACTAAGCCAAGAACACTTAAAATGGTCAGAATAAGATTTATATTTTTCCGTACTACTAAAACCAATGCAAAACTGTCTCCTGGAAGTAAATTATTCAAGATATCTTCCCCATGGTGGAGATACTGCTCACAGCTGAGACACCTCTATCAGAAGTGAGGTGTATTTTCTAGAGGACGATGCCATAGGACTGAGAAATGCAAAGCTGGCAGTTCTTACAGCAGCACAGAACCAAGGAGCTGCTCATTTGTTTGAGTGTCCTAGAATATACATTAAGAGTCTTGGAGTTGCACCAAACTACCTGACAATAATTGTAGCAATCATCTGTGAATAGCGATACCTGGCAGTATATTAGTGGTTAATTTAATTTATTGTCTTCCCAGCTTATTAGCAGTACATCACAAGGTTGGAAAACTTTCTAAGCTCATATTTCAAAAGCAAAGCCCTTAAAGCTGCACCTTAAAACTAGAAATTTGGCTTATGTAATTTTCTTCAGTCATGTCAATATAAACTACAGACAATATTGTGTTGCAGAGCTCTCATTCATGCAGTGACAGCTCTGTCTCCTCCAGAGGCTAAGCTGGCAGTTAAAGTGATTCACTGCAATCAGCCTCAAAGGTTTCCAAGATAGACCCCAAGGTAACTTAGAAAGTTGTAGGGAAGTTTGACAGGATGCTTTATTTTGTTTTGTTTGAAAATAATGCTCAGAAATCACAGTGAGCAGTGACAGTAAGGAAGGAACATCACCCTTTGTTTCAAACAGGTTGCTTTGTTTGCTTGTGAATACAACCACAAAGCAGCAAATAACAGGGACATCAGTCACACACAAAGCTCACATGGACTCATACAAACTCAACAGGAATGATGACGCTGTATATGATACCACACATTCTTTCCATTATTCTTCAAGCACTTGATGGATTAGAACTGAAAAGTTGGTGCCCTCAGCCTTGTTCTTTGAATGTTCTGCCTGAACTCATGTATTTACATATGTGTCTCTTTAAAAGGTAAAACTAAGATTCCTGTAGTCCTTAGACATTTTCCTCCTAAGCTCTCTGTTCCAAGATTTAGGTCAACCACAAATAGATTCATCTTGTAAATGCCATTATAAGTATTGAGTCAGCCAATTGATTATCTTTTAAATGTGGTCTGGCACAAGGCCAAGATAAAAGTTGGAGGTTCTTTAGGGAAGAGCACACATTGTTCTCTGCTAGGCATAAATATCACCAGCTGCTGTTCTTCAAATGGTGCTGCTCTTCTTTAAATGATACAGTCTTCCATCCCGAGTTCAAACTGCAAACATTTCACTGCATCTTGAAAAGTGGAGAATAGAGAATAACTTATGTTCTTTCATGTCGACTTATTACAAGAATAGCAGATCTTTTGTGACAACATTTTCGAAGCAACAGGTCACGTTATTTCCAACCAGAGACATGGGAGCAATGCATGACTTTGAATACATCATATTTCTTAAACCAGAAAAAAAAAATTCTCAAATAGAAAAGTGTTTTCAGGATGTTTTATTGAAAGTGATGTTTATTGGCCCAAGTCTTAAAAGATACAGATTGGTAAGCACTAAAACTGGCCACATACCTTTCACTGTGGGTAAGAATTCAATACTTTGCTAGAGTTTGCTGAATAAATTATTTAGAGACTTGTTTTTTCATTACATGAAAGCAGACTTCCATTGCTCTTGTGGGGTATATTTTTGTCTTCATAAGTTTTCAGAAATGTATGCTGAAGTTTCCAATCTTAAAGCACCATTCAGATAAAAAAAGGAAGAGGAATAGAGGAAATCAGAGGGATATTCATGACCCCATAAAGTCCACACATACATACCCAAAAACCCACCCAAAACCTGGCAAACCACCCAAACCCAACGAAAAACCCAAACTCTTACAGGTCAAGTATAACGAGGTAGCCACAACAGCCAGTGTTTTTAAGCCTTGTGATGGATGTAAAATTGCTTAACTGAATTCTCCAAGTCACTTGGTAGCACGAAAAAATTAAATGAACAGCCTGCTCCTAAAAATTGCAAATTCAGTGGCTGATCTTTAAAATAGAGCTAATAATTCCTGATAACATGAATTAGAGGACCTGGGAATGCTTCATCCTTTGTAGGACTTGATCCAAAGGTACTGCTGAAAATAGTCTGCAAAGCATAAGTTAACATTTCCAGGACTCATAGTATCATTAATGTTGAGGTAAGAGCTATGGAACTTAATCTATAAAACTTGAATAAGGATCAAATTCAAGTTTCCATTTTAGTTGTGACGTAGCTGTGCATCTGGGCTGTTCTGTGTAAATTTAAGTTATTAAGATCCATCAGACTGGTCCAGAAACTCCCCCATCTAGTTGGTTGCACAAGTGGTACAGCACACCCACCTGAAATAAGGCAATGTGTTGAAATCTTAAGTGGTTCCACAGCAGCTCATTCAACTCATTGCTGAAGGACCTCACCAGTATGGGAACTTTTCACTGTCCTACAGTACTCCCCCTTCCAGGTAACTGTGCTCTTCAGGGTGGTGATTAAGATGCTTGGTGAACAATCTGGTTGGTCCAGGCCCTGCTGGGAGGCTCCTGCTGCAGAATCCACCGAACTGAATAGTTGTGAATGATCAATATGAGTTGCTCCCAGAGGCAGTCAAGTAGTTTGAGTTGTTAAGCTGTATTTTGTATGAAAAGTTTAAAATATTCAATAAAGGTGAATCGTGTGTGTGCTCCATTTGCCACATCAGATCACAGGTCAAGGATAGAGGAATTCAGCAGAAATCTTGCTTCAGCACATCACACAATCCCTTATCCACCCACATCTGCTTGCTTATGTACATCTGTCTGCCCTCTTACTCCCCATTATGGTTTCAGTGAGAATGTTTGAACAGCAAATGTTTCGCACATACAGAGGCTTTGGTGGTGCAGACAAGCATAAGGTCTGTAAAAGATTGCTTTCTGAATGACAGCCAAGCATTTTCATTTGGTCAGCCAAAATTTTGCTTCAAAACAGCTAAAAAATATATATGTGCGAATACTCTATTCACACATTCTGTTAAAAGTCTTTTTTTCCTGGGGAATGTATGTCCAACCACTCAGCCAATTTGTGCAGCTAAAGGCAGTACTTGTCCTTTTTCCCCGTCAGCCTTCCACCACAGCACAGGAGGTCATGGACATGACACACAGATGACAAAAATGGGACAGGGATTGTAATAGCTAATTTTTTTTTTTTTTTTTTTGAAAATGCTAGCAGTTATGCTCACAAAAAACCCAATTTGTGCTTGAAGACACAGGTACTTTAAAGTAATATCTACTGTATTTTTTCCCCACAGAGATTTCTCTGCAGCTTTTCAAGCAGTCAAACAAGGGGGAAAATACTAGAAAACATGCTGTAAATTGTTCACAGAAAATGAACCAACACTTATCCATGCTAATGATTACTATGAATATCCAACCATAAATGTCTCATGAGAAAGAGAGCAGATAAATTTTCTGCATGCTACTGATGGTATCCAGCATAAGCCTTCTAGCATTCATCCAGTCTTGTCTAATTAAATGATGTCTCCTACTCATGTGGATTTATTTACTAGTTACTATCTCCCTTTGCTAATCCAGGAAAGCATGAAAAGATATAGCTACAATTAGTACTTATATTTGGAAAGAAAACTCACAAAGAAATAAAGAATGTTTTTACAGGCAAGGCATCTCCTGCTTGCTTATGAGATTCAAGCTTGAATCTGAATTTCAGCAGATGTCAGACCAGTTATTTGCCCAGTACTTTAAACAGAGAACAAGCTCTATTTCTGAGTTTGAGTAATCAGCACAACTGGCAAACTGACCATCTCTGTCTCCAAACAGGGTGATATCATCGTGCCATGATGGTTCATGCTGCCCTATAAACTCTGCCCAGCAGAATAGTATGTCTTGGCTCAGGCCACAACCATGACAAGAGACCACTCTACCAAATAGTATGGGTGACCACAGACAATATTTAAGCCCATGATTTAGGGCTTGTAGCTCAGAAATATAGACACAAATTCTGTGTGATCCACAGAGCATTATTTAATCTCTAACTTTCACATACTTCCAACATAAATAGTCCTTTCCTGTCTTCTTTGCCTGCAACAGTAACCAGATCCTCCTATTTCAAGAGATTAATGAAGCTTTTCTTTGGCTAGAACGTTTAAGGACTAGGAATAACAAAAATTAACATTTCTGTCTCAAGACCATCACTTGTGAAAAATATCACCATGTACCATGAGGCTTTGTGTGGAAAGTTCAGCTCTGTCTTAATGCTTAAGATTAAAATTGTCATATTTCTTTTCTCTTTGTACACATTTCCTATTCCTGAAACCTATTTCTGCTTGTTAAGAGCTGAATAAATTGACAGTTAGATAAAGTACATAGTATATTTAATTTTACACACACTGATCATTTCTCAAAGAGAGTCCAAAGAGGCATCTTCCTTCTGACAGGAATGTTGTGTTCCTTTTGTTTTGTTTATTTTTGTGGGTTTGTTCTTTTTTTAAAGATTACCATAATGACAACAGAGCAACAATCAGAAAGTCCACCTGTATACTCTGATTTCCCACAGGAATCTGTGCATGACAGTTGGAAAACAAACAAAACTCTTGACAGAGAAACAACACAACACTTGTGAGCTAATGATTAGCACAGAGATGGGCCAGGCATGCAGACAGGTGCTGCAGCCTAAAAAACAGGTATAAAAAAATAGCAGGGTAGGTCAGGGAGGAAACAGTCCTCTGTTATATCACTCTGCTCTGCCACAGAGCTGCTTGCAAAAACAGATGCTATAACCTTCCAGGAGCATGTTCCTGTGCTTAAAGGAGAGCTGTGAGGCAGCAGGAGTCCTGGATTTCTGTTCACACCTTTTCACACATTCCATTTTTTTGCCAACCCCTGGGTGTCACAGCCTGAGGTCTGCCCCACAGGGACATCGAGTTCACGTGCAGCTGCACCGTGGATGGTCATGCAGTTGCCTTGGCATGCAAATATCTCATATCCCCTCCTGTCAGTCAAGGAATGGTTTTGCATCCAAAAAGGTATCTTTATGTTGAATTCTGCTGGCACAGGTTCAGCAGTAAGAGTGGCAATAGGGCTGACACCTGACTGGCAAATGTGAGCTGGCAGAAGCTCCTTAGGTAAAGGCAGGCCAAGTCCTTCTGTGACTGGCACAGGTTTCTTTATTCAGTGCTGTTTACCTGCATATTCAAAATAGTTTGCCAGTGTAATACATGAATATTCTGCTCTCATGAAAGTAATAATACAGACAGACTCTACAGCTACACAAGGGAAATTATTTGAGTCAAAGAAGTACCATTTTCAAGTACAAGGAGGGAAGAAAAAAGAGAAAGATCTTGCTTGGCAAGGCACAACAGGGGTGAAAGTCCAGACTATCTGTACAAAACCTGTTTCTCCTCTGAGCAAATACAGAACCTGAGAACACCCAAGGAAGGAGCATTGATGTTATTGCCCTCGTAGGAACCTGAGTAGCTGCCAAACCTTTTTGTACTGATGCGCATGCAATGGAATAGCTGGGCTTTGAGCCTATAAGTCATAACAGCCAAGAGACTCAACCCTCAGAGACAGTGTAAATTCAGCAGGCCAATTAGCACCCATGTGAGCTCTATTTCAAAGACCAAAGACAATTTTCTACACTTTACAGCATGTGGTTGTAGCCTGCAGTTAATCTAAGCTCTGTTGGTTTCTTTTCTTTTCTTCTTTTCTTTTCTTTTCTTTTCTTTTCTTTTCTTTTCTTTTCTTTTCTTTTCTTTTCTTTTCTTTTCTTTTCTTTTCTTTTCTTTTCTCCCCTGTTATAATTTGTTTTGGTTTTGGTTGGTTGGTTGGTTTGGTTTGGTTTGGTTGCTGTTTTTTGTTTTGTTTTAATTTAGCTTCTACTTCTCCACAGCTAAGCTGGACACCACAGTGAACATGTGGCTATTCCTCCTTTCTGCAGGAAAGCCACATGTTCACAATCTATCTATTTTAATTGTGCCACGGATGTCATATTTGTGTCTAAGAGGCTACTGGGCCTTGCTGTGTGCCTTGCTGTCTCTGGCACACAGGAAGAGCAGAGGAGCAGCTGCTGGTCATCGCCAGTCAGAGCTCAGCTGTGGTGATAAGGAGGGGCTCAGAGAGAAGGGAGTGTCTGTAGGGAGCTGCAGACACCCACACTCTGAATGTGGGACCAGGCTCCACTGAGTCAGGGAGACAGATGCAGAAGAGAATTAAAAGAGGCAGAGAAGGTCGGTAAGATAACTATGCAATTTCTTCCTAACAGAGACAAATATTGAGGGTTTCAGGAAAGAATAATGAAAAGTGCTTCTTTAGTCTATATGTACGATAAAAAAAAAAAAAAAAAAAAGAAAGAAGAGAAAAATAGAACTCTTCTTTTTCTGTGGACAGTGGAGTTACTGTTCTGTTATCTAATTCTGAGTGCAGGCTTGTGACAAAGGGTAAACCTGAATATTCCCTTCAGGTCTTAACATTGTGTGAATTTTGAAGGACAACATTTCCTTATGCCATTTGATCATCCATCTAGAGAATGGAGGTGTCTGCCATCTTGCTGGCATCTCCCTGTGACATGTCTCCCAGGATTGCAGCTCATGAAACCAGGGAGCTGGCTGCTGATCCTTCACTCAGCATTATCGTGCAGGTAAGAAAATAGAGGAAGAAAGAAGGTCACAGTTTTCAGAGCAGAAACACTTTGAGCAGGAGGGTCTGCCTCTGAGTTCTTATAGAGGTAGATTTTGCAGATAATAACAAACAACTGTGATAAAAACTAGTGGTTTCTTTAATACTATATTTATGTACATCGTTATGAACAACTATAACTAACACATGGAGAAATATTTCTCTACGTCTCATTTCCTTACAGGAGAAAAAAATATCATAATGATAAGGGTTTTATAA
This sequence comes from Empidonax traillii, assembly GCF_003031625.1. Taxonomy (NCBI): domain Eukaryota; kingdom Metazoa; phylum Chordata; class Aves; order Passeriformes; family Tyrannidae; genus Empidonax; species Empidonax traillii. Next base: position 6,758 of record NW_020957100.1, on the reverse strand, counting down.
TGATCTGGAAGTCTTGCTAGTACAGAAGAGCTGTTTAGAAGAAAGTTTACCTGTGTGGCTCTGTGTGTGTGTGTGTGTGTGTGCACTTGTGTATATTCATATGTAGGTGTGTCGGGTCTGGCTGAGGTGGAGTTCATTTCTCCACTGCAGCCCTCACAGTGCTGTGCTTTGCATTGGGAAATGAAAAGGTGTTGGTAACACACCAGTGTGTTTGTTACTGCTGAGCAGAGCTGGCACATAATCACGGTTGTCTACCCAACACTCTCCCTGTCAGAAGACTGAGGGTGGGCACGATCTTGAGAAGGGACACAACCAGGCCAGCTGACTCAAAGTAACCAAAGGGATATTTCGTACCATAGGATGACAGCTCAAATACAAAAGCTAAGGAAAAGTGGAGGAAGGACATTCTTTATTTACAATGTTCGCCTTCTGGAGCAACCACTACATGTACTTAACACGTGTTTCCTGAGAACTGGGTGGACATCATTTGTTGGTGGGGAGCAGAGAATAAAACCCCTTTTTTTTTTTTACTCTTTTTTTTTGTGCGAACACAACCTTTTGTTCCAGTGAACTGTCTTGTATCGGCCTAGAAGTTGTTTTCCATCTTATTCTCTCTCCTCTGTCCAGCTGAGAACGGGGGGGTGATAGAGCAGCTTGGTGGGCACCTGGCATCCAGTGAAGGTCAACCCACCACCACGGTGAGGTGGTACCAATATTTGGTGTTAGAGTCAGTGATTAGGACCTTCATCTTAGGAGGCACTGTGCTGAAACTGAGCAAAACAGTTTGTTTGAAAAATGTGCTTTATACAGAAAAACTGAATGCCCCGTATATAAGACAAGAGGCAATGGGCAGAAACTGATGCATGGGAAGTTGCATCTGAACATGAGGAAGAACTTCTTCACTGTGCGAGTGACTGGAACACACTGCACAGAGAGGGTGTGGAGTCTCCCTCACTGGAGATATTCCAGAACAGTCTGGACACACTCCTGTTCCATGTGCTTTGGGATGACCCTGCTTGAGCAGGGAGGTTGGACCAGATGACCTACTGTGGTCTCTTCCAACCTTATCCATTCTGTGATTCTATGAAATGTGACGTAGAATGCAGAAACTGCTTTAAAACAAAGAAACAGACACTCTGTAAAATAGTCTAAACTAGGAATATAGACAAATTTTGAAACTCTTCAGAAAAAGAATGTGATTCCAGAAGTTCTGATTAATTTCTTGTGACGGTCAGGTTTTTAGTAATTGGAAGGGATGAAACCAACCCTTTTTTTTTTCTTCCCTAGAATTCCAGCTTTAGTATTACTCAGATTTCTGGGGAAAAGTTTGTTCTTCAGGACTGAAATTGCTCTTCCTCTTTGAAGATTTCAAGGCAGACTGGCTTCTGGGATTTTTGACACCTGTAGGTAAAAAATGATCCAAAAGCTTACCACATTTTTTATCAAAACTTTCTCACCCAGCTGAGTCATAGAGATTATGTCTAAGTCTAAAATACCTTTGGAAACTTTTCCAGGCACCAAGAGCAACTACCATGGAAAAATCCACATCTGTGCTGTTGAACTCTCTTAGCTTTCAAACACAAGTCAACACTCTCAAACTGTTTATTGGGGATGTTCCTGACCTGACATCAGAGGTGTGACCAGGAGCTGTGTGGGACAACACTGCTTTTCTAAGCAAGAGACCAGTATAACTTCTTAACTGGAAATTTAAAAAAAAAATGTATTTAGCAATCATGTTGTGGTGTCAGGAAACAATCTCACATGCTATTTAATTTATTAGTAAAGCGAAAATCAGAGAGGATTCAGACAGTCCCTAATGCACATGCTGTGCACCAGGCAGAAGCTGGCAGGGAAAGACAGTTTCAGATACTTGAGAGCAATATTAGTATTCTCTGTCTGTCCTCACAGATATTCCCAGGAGGAGCCATACATGACAGCAGCTTATCAGGTTGGTGAGAAGCTATCTTTGTAACTGCAGAGCCATAAATATAATTTCTACAGAGAAATTCCTGACCAGAAGAGAGCCAATGTAGTCATATTCTAATTTATATTCATTATTTCTTTTTATTTGGCTCACAATGAATGCCTAATATATAGACTTTATTATACCAAATAGGAGGGTTATCTGGTGAGTAAAATAATATCTCTAATTTCCCATGGTTACCTGTACTTCTGAGCCAATAAAATACAACATATTGTTATTATTGAATTTCAAACCTGACCTGAGTTTTACTTTTATTAATATTTGTAATAATTTGACTGTGCTGATAAAATTATAGATGAACACATCATCTCCAAAATGGAAAAAAAAAAAAAAAAAAGGGGGGCTAAAAATGAAATTCTGAATATTTTGATATTTACAGGTAGGCAGGGGGAAACGAAGGCAAAAGAAAGAAACAGTTCCAAAGAATAAATCAAGTATATAACACTGGAGCTGCTGAGCAGGATACCTATTAGAAAGTTAAGGAAATCCAAATGTCCAAGGCAGGAACATGGAGAAGGCTTGAGCATTCGTCGTGTAAGCAATTGCTCCAATGATCTTGGAAATTTGTATGTACCTCCCTGGATCGTGGAGAGCATAACAAAAACAAACAAACAAACAAAAACAAACCAAAAAACCAAACCAAAACAAAGCAACACTCCCAAAATGAAGTAGCTAAACACTTAATTTGCTTATTAACAGCTCTATATAACTGTGTCTCCTCAGATAAGGTCAACAAGTAGTTTCTCCAGAGCAGTGAGAAGGTAAATGATGCCATCTGGTTCTGCTCAAGGAAGAAATTTTGATCCATGGCCCAACCCTGACAGTCACTGAAATCTGTAGGAGCTTTTCCTTTTATTTCAGCAGCTATTCCAACATCCTTCTCATTGGACTTCGAGCACCTGACTAAAATGTATAAGACAGGAATAGAGTCAGTTTAAACTTCATCTAAACTCTATACAAAAAGAGATTGATGCTACCCACCCAAACTCTAAATAACCTCTGGAATGTCCTATATTTCTCCATTGATTTCCTATCTCTCTCCATTCATTTTAATGAATGTAGGGCAGTTATACCCCTAAATTATGTGGTTCAGATGTGTGCCAAAAATTATATGGCCCTTGTGCTTAACCTTGCTTGAATCAACATGCTGCATTAGAACATATTTTTTTTTCCCTGAGAAACCAGACCTTTTCTTTTTTTGAGGAAACATCTGTAGTTTCAAAACTACTTTTTGTTTTTAAGAGACAAAATGTGACAATCACATATAATTCTGAGTTAAAAAAAGTTTCGCATTTACACCTAAAAATACCCTGAGTATTGTAGAAATAATTCAACAGCGGTGCTGGTTAAGTAAATATGCTTTCAACATTACAATTGGAAATAGTCTATCCCATATGGTTTTGTTTCCCTAATGGCAGCACTAAAATAGCAAAGAAAAAAAAAAAAAAAAGACAACACTTATTCTAACAGAGAATTCGTACCTAAAATTACCATGTACGTAGCAAATTGCTATGCTGAGACATACTAATACAAGTGAGACAACTAATACAATGAAGAAATGTTAACCAAATTGTGGTAAAACTGGTTTTCCTTCTCTTTCTCAGTTACTGCATGTTCTCACAGTGCCTGCACCAGCTGGATTAGAATGACTTTAACGACTTGGGTGAATGGCATCAGGAGTTAGCAGAGCTCACAAAGTCTCCAGTGAGATTGCTGCCCTGTGTTTTACTCACGTTAACAAAATTAGATATGAGTTGCCTGTGTGTGCTCAAAAGGGTTGTTCCTTGTATACAGGGCTTCCCACAGAATACAAAAGCAAGACAATACTTGTCAAGAGTTGTTTTATAAGTGATAAATTACACAAATTTCTTTAGACTATTAATCACTGAATAATTTACCCAGAGGATAATGAAGTATACCTCAATAAAAAATGGGGTTATAATTGCAATTTTATTCACAAGCCACTTAGCTTATGCTTACTGAAGGTATTTTGGTGAGTATTTTTCTCCAACTAATTTGATTTTCCCCACTCTTATAAATTCTGGACTTTACAGCCTGTTCTTACAGCTGCAAAGTTCACATGAAAACTCTGTTTCTGTTTGCTGGAGTCTTTTGTGTCATGATAATGACTGAGGAGAAAGTACTTAGATCTTGATATTGTTCTGATTTTTTCGTAGACAAACAGAGCTCTTAACATCCTCACTGGATAAAGTCTAAAGTTGTTGATTTAAATACCTTTTTCAATGAAGTTGTAACAAAGTACAGATAAGTGTTTTTTTGGGGGGTAGAAATTTTGCTTCTGTGTTGAAATTCATATTAAAAGTCAATGGCTATGTTTATATTTATAAAACACGAGTTCCAGAAGACAGACTTGACATGATTGTCAACACTTTTTGGCTATTTGATCCCTGCATCCTCTACCTGAAAGTTCTTACAGAGCTAAGGAAATCCTAATTATTCAGAAGAAACCCAGTTCAAGAAAAAAGTTGTGATTACCAATCTGCACCTGCCTTTCCAGAGACAAGTAATCTATATTCTAAGTGCATTAACAAATGCAAGGCCTCCCAAAAGAGACTTTGTGGAAACTGAGCATGTTGAGCTAAATACTTGAGAAGAAATATCTTCACAATAGCCCAGTGGTTAGCATGTCAGATCCCCAGAAAGGGAAATTTATTTTTCACTCACCTTGAATACAGAGGAGTTTGAATTCAAGATATTTATGCTGTTAATGCATTTTATATTAGGTAGAAAAAGAAACAAACAAAAAAAAAAAGCCCCAAACACAATCAACTAAAGGAAGGAAAACCAAACACCATTGTTAGGTTAATGTGCAAGTACCAGTGATCTGTAGACTCCCGAACTAAACTAATTCTTTTTTTTTTAAACTTAGTTCACATTAGTTCTTATTTTTGACTGAATGAGGAATCCACCTCTCAAGACAAATTAAATCTTGTTTCTCTTACTTTCTGTTGCTCCTCTACATGACCTTCACTGTCTGATCAGGGGTTTTCTGGAGATGTGGGTTGAAGTCCTTAAGCAGAGGGTTGAAGTCCCTAAGCAGAGCAAGGTCTCTCTCTGGGCATGTGCTTTAGCCAGAAGACTATTCTGCAAAGCATCAGTACTGCCAGTTCCTCTGCTCATTTTTTTTTTTTTCATTTGGTGAGCTCATTCTTATCAATGTCTCATCAGAGTTGATATCCTGGTGAAGGTTCCTCTGCTTGAGTCTGAATTGCAACAGAATAATAATGCTGAAGTTGAGTGTTTCTGAATGTGAGTGAAGACATACAAGGAGTATTCAGAACCACCAGAGAAGTACTAGGGAGTTCTATGTGCACCAAGCATGAGAGTGTGTCAGAGATTCCATCTGGAACACAAGTTAACATCAATTCTTAAATCTCAAATTAAGTATCTGGGTTTCTCAGACCTTAGCCACAGCTGGGATCTAAAGCTGGCTGCTGTCAATGATGGATGACACACAGTTTTATGTGAGTTACAGCAGGCACCTCTTGAAAACCTGTAACTGAATAAATTCAATACACTGAACATCTTCTGTTCAGTGAATAAAGTCCTACTGTGTGTGAATGATTTTAATTTCCTGTTTGAGGTCAGCAATTTAGCTTAGCGAGCAAGCTGCAAAATTATTTCCTTTGACTGGTTTCTAAGCCCAGAACTGACACTGGACTTGAATATGCCTGAATCAGTGATGATAACCTTTTGTCACCGGGGTTGCTGTTTTTCCTTTTGCATCCATCTATACTTTTAAAATTTTTAGATGCTCACAGACATAGACCTACTTTACAGCAGATAAATAGTAATAGAATACAAATATAAACTGGTAATAAAACACACTTGGATTCCACGTTGCTGATTTTTTTTGAGAAATCATTGTGGTGACTGCATAGTCACGTGCATAGTCAACCCATATCTTTTATGATTTCAGATATCTCTATAGTATCTCAGGACATGAGTAATATGTTTGTGCTGATTCCATCTGAAAGCAGCTTGTACTGTTGTGATTTATCTCAGCTACTCTCAATAACATCTTGCAAAAAATTCTCCTTTGAATAGACGACTGAGGGGGATAAATATTTCCAAACATGTTCAACACTTGGAGGGGGGCAGAGGGAGAGAGGGGAAGGGGAAGGGAGAGACTGCTATACGGAAAAATAAAAATTGACTGGTGGAGAGAAATGGGGAACGAAATATGGTCTGTTCTCAACAGGCAAACACAACTTGCATGCTAAGACCCTCACGTAGAACGTTTAACACACTGTAAAATAACATTATTTATATAAACTTTATCAGACCTTTCATCTTTCAAATTTTATTTCAGGATTAGTCTTGAAATATCCCTAAGGTATTGTCTTACTTGCAAAATGTTATTTCAATTAGTTGAATATCATTCTTTACAGGATTCAGGTCAAACGAGGGGCAAAACTAAATCCAAACCAAACAATATGTGTCTGCAATAAATTTCTGTTCCTGAATTATTCATACATAATGGCATAGGTGACTCTTCAAGCATTTTGAATTAACTAGAATTGATTTCTCACTTTTTTATGCCTAGTTGTACAAGCTTTTTTGTACTTTTACTTCTCCTTAACAAATAAAGTATTGATTCAACTCCACTGAACATGTTTTATTTAAACTTTGCCCTTTGTCAGCAACTTAGTCCTGTACCCAGAATTCTCCTCTGTGACTTTCTATTGTCTCCTGATCTGGAAGGTGATATATACTGGATAGGTTGTTTGGTATGTTATAATGTATAAAATAC
>NW_020957099.1:116836-118355 GCF_003031625.1 Empidonax traillii | reverse complement strand
TCTGTGGAGGTCCAGGTCCTTTGGAGCCACTTCTTTCCTCCTGCTTGTCCTCACATCCCTGATCCTCGGTGACTCAGAGCTTCCACCTGCCCACCCATCCCGGCAAAGGGCTCCTTCCCATCCCTCTTTGCTCTTTCCAAACTCATTTTCCCCGTTTCCCAGAAAACAGGGCACGTTGTCTGGTTGTTTTTTTTTTTTTTGTCCCTCCCCATCAGTCCAGCCCAGCTCCTGGAACCTCAGCTGAGCTCCAGCTCCCATTTTAAGGAAGGAACAGGCACAGGAAGGGAAGAGGACGGTTGGATCCAGCAGAGGAAGCGTGTCCAGTTAAAATTACAGTCAAAATAAGTGTGGGAAGGATGAATATGAATCAGATTTTGGCCTGGAAAGCAGCTTACACCTACTTTTACTGAAGGCAAGAGAGGCTTTGGAGAACTGGGAGCGGCCACCAGGATTTTAGTTTGGACCTTCCCGAAAGAAAGACCCTCAAATAAATTCTGGCAAACAAATTTAGCCCGAAGAAGAGGAGAGGAGTTCGCCTTGAACCACTGAAACCACTCTCTGGAAAACTTGATTGGTGTGTGGAGCTTTTCCACCCTAAAACACCACCCATGAAATGCTCCTTTGGGAAGAGTCCAGAGGAGGCCCCGGAGATGCTGCCAGGGCTGGAGCCCCTCTGCTCTGGAGCCAGGCTGGGAGAGCTGGGGGGGTTCCCCTGGAGAAGAGAAGGATCCAGGGAGAGCTGAGAGCCCCTGGCAGGGCCTAAAGGGGCTCCAGGAGAGCTGGAGAGGGACTGGGGACAAGGCATGGAGGGACAGCACACAGGGAATGGCTTTGGAATAACTGCCCAGGCAGTTACTCCTTCCACTCTGACTCCTGGTGCACTTCCCGAGCAGCAGAACATGTCCCAAGCTCCCAGACTGTTCCCAAAGCTCTTTCCTACCCTTTTCAATCCAAGAGAGAGGGTTTGCTTTTTCTTTTAGGGAGGAAGTGACATGCAGGGCTGATGAAGATATTCCAAAATGATCGACACTTTTTAGGTGCTTTGACCTACAAGTTCCCAGTTCCCTTCAATTTTTAAGCTTCATCTCAAACTTTAATGAAAACTTGGGGCCCTTTCTAGCCAGTTTGGCTCCCAAAATGGCAACATCTAAACCACTGGAAGATTTTGAATGAATTGACTAAGACTGAAACAAGATGGCCAACGAGAACAAACCTTAAAAAAAAAAAAAAAAAAAAAAAAAAAAAAAAAAAAAAAAAAAAAAAAAAAAAAAAAAAAAAAAAAAAAAAAAAAAAAAAGGTCTAATTTTAGCAAATCAGGCTTATTTTTTTGCAGGCCTCCAGTCCTTAAGGAGCCTCGTGCCTGCTGGAATTGTCATTAGGTGGATGGGATATAAAATCAAAACTGAATCCACTTGTCCTTTCAGTCTTATGGCCCTTGGATCTCAGTCTTATGGCCCTTGGATTTCCTCAGGAGAGCAACAAACAAACACCCTCAGGAGCAGGATTTTTCCAGCCCTGA
>NW_020957099.1:109455-113892 GCF_003031625.1 Empidonax traillii | reverse complement strand
GCCGAGGGGGAATGCGCGGCCCCGGCCAAGAGCGCTGCCAGCGCTGGGGTCTGCCCCCCGCACCCACAGCGAGGGGCTTTGCCATGGAATTTACCCCCCCGGCTCCCTGACCTGATGGTTCCCCCACGGCTGGAGCACCTCCGGTGCTGCTCTGCATCTCAGCGTGTCCTACCTGTCCCGTATTTTGCCCTCTGGAGCAGGGAGTGGGAATGTTTTATTCCCGGGGGCTGGGATGTGAGACCTGAACCCTGGGAGCTGTGCGGGAATAGTTTCCAGCCCGAAGGTTCCTGAAGGATCAGCTTTGCCTCCCTCTCCTACCCAGCATCAAAGCCAGCCTTCCTTTCCCTCTCTGGGCCAGGGCCTCCCCACCCTCACAGCCAGCAATTCCTTCCCAATACCCCATTTAAATCTCCCCTTTTCCAGTGGGAAGCCATTCCCTGTGCCCTGTCCCTCCATGCCTTGTCCCCAGTCCCTCTCCAGCTCTCCTGGAGCCCCTTTAGGCCCTGCCAGGGGCTCTCAGCTCTCCCTGGAGCCTTCTCTTCTCCAGGGGAACCCCCCCAGCTCTCCCAGCCTGGCTCCAGAGCAGAGGGGCTCCAGAATCCTGGAATGGGTTGGAAGGGACTTTAAATCCCATCCAGTGCCACCCCCTGCCATGGGCAGGGACACCTTCCACTAGTCCAGGTTGCTCTAAGCCCCATCCACCCTGGCCTTGGACACTTCCAGGGATCCAGAGGCAGCCACAGCTTCACCATATTCCAACTCCAGGGGCTCTCATTCTCCTTGATGAGATGGTTATTCCACAGGGTAATATTCCTTATTTCCAGGAGGAATTTGTTGATGCTCCACCTCAGTTTTCCAGCTCAGTCCCAAGCCCTTTCCCTTTGTATTTATCCAATCACTGTACTGGAGTCACATCTCCACAGTGGGAACTCCCAGGATTCTCATTCTTTTGGTTCTTGGAATTTCTGGCACAACTCTTATTTCTCCCAGATCTTCTGCTCCCCACCCTTTTCTGCAGGGTTGGGAATAAAATTCCCTCACTGTATCCATCCCATTCCCAGCTTTCCATCCCCTGCCATTGGCCAGTTGGTTTCTTATCCAATTTCCCACTATTTCCCTACTTCCCATTTTTTACTTTCCCATTCCTTTTCCCGTATTTCTCCACCTCTCCTCTACCAAGAGGTCAATTCCCAGTTATTCCAACATAATGTCCTCGTTTTCTTTTTTTTCCCTTCTTGTTTGTGTTTCCTTCTTTCCCTTGCTGATGGAATGTTGTAAAAGGGCTGTGACACATTCACCTGTGTCCCTCCCTTTCTCCAGGAACACTGGAAAAACCCCATCTTTATGCTGCTTATCCAACAATTCAGATTTGGGCTGCCCTTACCTTTTCCCTCAAATCCTTGGCTTCCTCCCAGTGTTTTCCTTTGATTCCTTCTCCTGTACACTTCTTCCCACTTTTTTTTTTCCCTCCCTGAACTCCAGTTCTCTGGCATCACCTTTTGGTGCCCTCTCAGCTACTTCAGGCTCGGGAAAATCCCTCCCAGTGCCCCCTGACAATGGATTTTCCTGGTGTTTCAGCACATCAATCCTCCTCACCCTCCCAGCACTCCACTTGCTGGGATTTCCTCCTCTGCCAAACTCCTTTCTTCCAGTTAATTATTCCTTTATCCTGCAAACCCACTGCGCTGGAATCCTGCCAGGCTGCCTGATATTTCTTTTATTTGATTATTTTCTGGACCATGTCTTTTTAATTCCACCCCTTCTCGCTCCTTTTTCTTTTTTTCCCCTTCTCTCACCTTCTGTTTTTACCATGCTGGGGATCACGTTCTGCTCCCTGGAAATCTTCCAGACGGCAGAAATTAAACCAGAAAGGTTCCACTGCCTGATTTTCCACCCTTTGCTGTTTTGTTTTTTGGGGGTGTTTTTTTTTTATCCCCAAAGAGATTAGCAGGGAGAGGTGAAGTCTGGTCACTTTTCCCAAGGTTATTCCCGATGTTTTCCATTCAATGTGAGCCAAGAGTGGGTCAAGAAGTCCAAGGGCATCTTGGCCTGCATCAGAAAGAGTGTAGGCAGCAGGAGCAGGGCAGGGATTGTCCCTCTGTGCTGGTGCTGGGGAGAGACACCTCACATTTGAGTTAAATTTTGGGCCCCTCAGGACAGGAAGGACACGGAGGGGCTGGAGTGTGTGCAGGGAAGGGAACGGAGCTGGGAAGGGGCTGGAGCAGCAGGAGGGGCTGAGGGAGCTGGGGGGGCTCAGCCTGGAGAAAAGGAGGCTCAGGGGGGACCTTCTGGCTCTGGCCACAGCTCAGAGCAGCCCCAGCCTTTGTTGCCTCTATTTCCTTTAAAATACTTCTCCATGGCTTACAATTAATCGATTCCTTTCCCAAAATCCAAGGGTTATTTCCAGGAGTGGAGATTTAAATTTGACAATAAATTCCCATCCCATTAGGAATGCAGTGATAGGACATGGAGCAGTGGCTTTGAACTTCCACAGAGCAGGGATAGATGGGATATTGGGAAGGAATTCCTGGCTAGGAGGATGGGGAGGGGCTGGAATGAGTTTCCCAGAGAAGCTGTGGCTGCCCCTGGATCCCTGGAAGTGTCCAAGGCCAGGCTGGGGCACCCTGAGCTGGTGGAAGGTGTCCCTGACCCTGGATGATGCAGTGACTCAGGGCAGTTGGTTCCAAGCTGTTTTCAGACCTTTGTCTTGACAAAACACAAATTTCCACCCCAGGGAAAATTTCCCCCAACGTGTTAAACTTCGACAGACTTTTCATTTCCCATTGAAAAATTACAGGTGTAAAAAGAGGAGCTTTTTCTTTTTACTGTTACTGAAACTTTTCGTTTTCTTCCCCTTTACCATTTTCCTGTTGCCAAAAATGGGAAAGGTTTGCTCATCTTTTGCCTTGTCTTTTTTATTTTTTCCACCAAAACTTCTGAAACACTCGAGGTTTTGACATAAACCAAATATTTTGATAAAAACTAAGAGCCTTTTAGGGCTTTCAATGACATTTAAAAGATGGGTCCCCACCAGCTCCGTAAGGGCTCTGTAAGAAAGATTTATTTTATATCATCACTATTCTGATCAAAAGCATATTTTTAGAATGTGTCCACCTAAGATGTTTAAGGTGCCAATAACAACAGAGAGGAATCATTCCCTAGAAATGGGTTGTGAGTCAACAAGTTTTAATTTGCACTTAAAAAAAAAACAACATTCTTTCAGAACCCAAAGAGGTTTTGAAGATTTTTTTTTTTTTTTCAAGGAGAGAATAATTAATCCTTTAAAATTGCTTCCCTGGGGGATTTGCCACCTTCTCCATAGGCTGATTGCATTAAAGTTTGATGTCTTTCCAAAATGCAGGATAAATAAAGATGTGGAGAAGATGCAGCATCATCTGTTCTGGGATAAGGTCATCCCATCTGGACTTAACCTACAGGGACAAGGGATGGAGCATTTAATGGTCTATTAATGGCTTGGTAAATAAATAAATGGGCCAGGGCTAAATAAAATTTAAAAAGTAAATAAACAGAGGCCCTTGGGAGGATGGTGTGACTTGGCTGGATCCCAGGCCCTGGATCCTGAGGAGCCCTGGCAGTGCAATCCATAACAACAGCTCGGCAGGGAGTGGGAAAGGTGGGATCGTCCCATCCCGCTCCTGAAACAGCCCCAGAGCTGCTGCCTCTGCCCCCCTTCCCACTCCAGCACCTCCAGCATTCCTGCCCTGCGCTCCACAGGGAGCTGAGTGTGGATTTGGGGATGGTTGGGGCAGTTCCATCCTGCCACTGTGTCTCCTGTGGGCACTGGAGGCCGGAGTTAAACTCGGCAAGGCAGGGAATCACGGAATGCTGTGGCTTGGGAGGGACCTGAAAGCTCAGCCCATTCCACCCTGTGCCATGGGCAGGGGCACCTTCCACCAGCCCAGGCTGCTCCAGGATGTTCTCTAAGAGCTTTGTACCCTTCCTACACTCCCTCATCTTGTCCAACCCCAGCTGTGCCCCCGATTGCCTGACCCATTACCCATCAGCATTCCAGCCTCTCCCGGTGTTTCTCACCCCCCCAGCCGGACCATGCTCATCCCCAGTTCGGGAAATATTGCCATGGACTCTCCCAAGGAGGAGATGATGAAGAATTGTTTGAATTAGAGTGTCCAAAGGAGGGCAAAGAGATGGGGAAGGGCCTGGATTTGCAGCCCTGTGAGGACTCTGAGGGCACTTGGTGTGTTCAGCTGGAGCAGAGGAGACTGAGGAGAGACCTCCCTGCAGTTCCAACTGCCTGGGCAGGGGCAGAGGAGGGGCAGGACTGAGCTCTGCTCTGGGGGGAGCAGGGACAGCCCCCAGGGAATGGCTGGAGCTGTGCCAGGGCAGGCTCAGGGTGGATCTCAGCAGAAGGTTCTTCCCCCAGAGGGTGGTTGGCACTGCCCAGGCTCCCCAGGGCAG
>NW_020957099.1:63088-107904 GCF_003031625.1 Empidonax traillii | reverse complement strand
GTTCCCTTTCCATGGAATATCCAGAGTGAAGCAAATGAAACATCCCATTTGTTCCTGTGAGCAAAAGGCCTTGAAAACCGAACTTTGGGGGTTTCTTTTTTCCTCTCCAGTAAAAATTTCCAGGGAAATGTTTCAGGTTTCTCATAAAACCAACAGCTCTGTCACACACCAGAAAAGTGCTGCGAGAAAATAGCCTCTGGAATGAGGAATGTGGCGTTTCAACACGTCCAAATTAAAAATTCTTGCTGAAAACAAGTTAAAAATGGATGCACTGGAAGACTTTAAGGTTTGGGGTTTTTTTTTTTTTTTGGGGGGGGTTCTTTTCTGTTTCTCTTTGAAACATTATAAAGCCTTGCCCAGAAATGGAAGGGAAAAAATGATTGTCCCCTTTTTTTCTCTGTGGTCAAAAGGTCATTTTATAAAGCGATCCTAAAGAAATCTCCCCATTAAAAACCCATCAGATGGGTGAACCCATATTTTCAAATATAATTCTGGTATTAAACTTGAAGGCAGCCCAGTATTAATATTGGCAGGGACCCAAATACCAGGAATTAATCTGAATATACATTAGGAAATGCTTTTAAATAATGAATATTTGGGGATATATATAATACACATATATATATATGTATGTTCAGTTATGCAAATCTTACCATTTATTTATATTTGCATCTGAATAGACTTTGTTAACGGGCAATTGAGAGAGTAGAATTCCTGGAATAAACTGTTCCTCGGGACTGGGGCTTAAACCCAGCCAAGGTGTGGGGCAGATGCTTAAGTTTAAGCAGAACAACCTCCCTGCTCCTTGTGGGTGATTCCCAGCCTTGTGAATGGAGGAGATTTTTCCCAATCCAAGGGCGGATTTGGATTTTCGTGCCTTGGGGATCAGTTTTGATACCAGGGGGTTCCCAATGAGCATCCTCAGATTTAGGGAACAAAATTCCTTGTGGCATTAAGAGGGCAGCAGAGGAGGAGATCAGGTGTCCCCAGGGATGCTGGAATGTCTGGGAATTGTCCCAGGGATGTAGCCGTGGGAAAGCCTGCAGGCGCTCCAGTTTCGGGAACACCTCTGGAAGGTTCTGGAGTTCCAAATGTCAAGACCTCATGGTGTCAGCAGGTCTGGGAAGCCAAGGATGGAGGAGTCCTGGGATTCTGGAGGAAATTCCCAAATTCCCTTGGGAAAGAACGGGCAGATCCACACCCAGCACCGACTCACAGAGCTTGGGGTGCTGATGATTTTAGGATGGAGAGATGAAATTAAACAAACAAATTTCCAGACCAAAACCAATGCTCCTCAGTTCAGAACTCCTGGGATCCACTGGCAAAAATCCAAGCTCCCCTCTTGGGAATGGATTTGTGTCTCTCCCATGTCAGGAGGTTCCCCAGGTGACACCATTTCTGGAGGAGCTCTGGCTGTTTCCAAACCTCCAGCCAGCCAGGAATGCTCCTGATCCAGAGGGGCAGAAGGGAATCCATATCCCAGCAGGCAAAACCCACTGGTTCATTCCTCAGCAACATTCCCAACCTGCTCTGCCCCTGTTAACTCTGGGCTGGATTTATTCCCTATCATTTATGGCCAGGTACATCCATGCACATCCATAAACCCTCCAGTTTCCTGTTATGTCTGGAGGGCTGCTGGGAGGGATGGCAAAGGCACTTGGAGCAGCTCAAATCCCTGCGTGGTTTCCATGGAGTGGAACGTTCCTCACTTCCCTTTCTACACCCAGGGAAGCCTTTCCAGGGTTCTAAAGAGGCTCCTGCAGAAACATCTCCCTCTTTCTCCTTCTTACCTTGGAATGTGCCTTTCTTTCCTTCTGTCCATCCATCCATCCATCCATCCATCCATCCATCCATCCATCCATCCATCCATCCCTAAATCTCTGAAAGTCAGCTCTCATTCCCACTAAATCCAGGAAACTCATGAGGTCCATCCCATGGTTGTGGAAAGGGAAGGGTGGAGGAAAGGGAAAGGGAATCCCACCTTTCCAGGAGAACCTTCACAGGAACCTCTTTTCCAACTCCTCCTTGTGTTGAATTCGAAGGGGAACATTCCTGGGTTTGGAGGTTCCTGCAGGCCCAAGAGGTCCAGGAGATGGGATTTATCCGGCCAAGGTGGTCATCACTGGATAACCAGGAACAAACTGCTTTTCCCAGCTTTCCCCCAGTGCCCAACCTGTCATGGCCTCCCGTGACACCCCACAGCTGAACCCAACCTGAGCTATTTTCCCTGCTCAGTGTGGGAAAATTCCATCCCAAAATGAGGGTTAAGAACAGAAGGCCCCAGTTCTGACCCTCCCAGAGAACACGAGCCCCCTGATCCAGGGATATTATTCTGGGACAGGGAGGCAGCTAGGGGGGCAGTCTGTGCCTCCTGAAATGAGTGGTTGGGCTTCCTGAAATGAATGATTGTCCCCTCCTGGTCCGTGGGGATGGATCAGCAGAGGGAACGGGAGCCAACAGACCCCGCGCGAGGTCCCTCTGGAGCCTCGACCCGCTCGGGCTTGGTTTGGTTTCCTTTCCCCCTGCACGGCTGAGCTCAGAAAGCCACAAAAGAAGCAGAGAGGAAATCAAACCTGGAAAGTGTGTGCTGGTCCTGAAAGGGCTCGGGAAGGTGTTGACAACTCCGTGAAACACGGCCGGGAAAAAGCGACGTCAGAGCCCCCTCCAGTTCTTCTCCTCGGCAGGCCCGGCCGAGTGGGATTGTCTTGCAACCTTCCCAGAGATCATAAAACCTCCGTGAATCCATCTGCAGGGAACGGTTGGGATGCCAGGCCCCTGCATGGTGAGACTTCCTGAAGCTGTGACGGACGCAGGGAGCGAGGGAGAGCTGGAATGGCACGGAAATATTGCCAGGGCATGGCTGAGTCGGGGGTTGGACGGGGGGGGAATGACACCCACGGAGGGGAGATGGATGCCCTGGCTGCAGGAATTGTTGGCTGGAAGCAAACAGGGAAGGAGAGCTCCATAAATCTGTCTGGGCACAAACCTGCAGGCTGATGAAGTGTCTGCGAGGAAAACGCCGTGTCTTGGAGTCAAGAACACAATAAGAGGAGAAAAACCTGCTCCAGACTCTTTTCTGTCCTCAAAATCCTCACTAAAGCCTTCCCATGTCCACTTTACCCAGATATTTTTGATCCTCGTGAACATTACGAGGTAAAAAAATGTATTTGCATATAATTTTGAGGTCCCAACGGTCTCCAGGGATGGTGTCCTGTCTGGAAAGCCCCTCCCAGTGATGTTGGGTTTATCCTGACACCACCAGCCCTTCTCTGTTGCAGAGGATCCCAGTCAGGTCTCTTCCAGGGATCCAGGGGCAGCCAGAGCTTCTCTGGGAATTCCATCCCAGCCCCTCCCCACCCTCCTAGCCAGGAATCCCTTCCCAATATCCCATCTGTCCCTGCCCTCTGGCACTGGGAACCCATTCCCTGTGTCCTGTCCCTCCATCCCTTGTCCCAAGTCTGTCTCCATCTTCCTTTTAGGCTCCCTTCAGCTACAGGAATGCCCTGAATCCTTCTCTTTTCCAGGCTGAACAATCCCAATTCTCTCAGCCTTTCCTCACAGGGAATGAGGATGATCCCTTTCCTTTGACCCCCTTCAGGGCTGAGATTTGGGGCAGGAGTCTCCCAAAAAGGATCTGACAAACCCCATAGTGTCTCTGAGGTGGTACCTTGTGAGCTCCCTCTTTCCCAGGCCCATCCCACCTTTTCTTCAGCCAAACTTCAGCACTTTAACTCCTTCCCTGCTTGCACATCCTTCAGCTTCCCTGGCACTCACCCCCCAATTCCAGGCATGGCCCAGGAGCTGCTGGAAATGCCCCTGGGCTGTTCCTCCTTCCAGGAAGGTGGTGGGAGCAGGGTGGGCTCTGCTTCCCAGCTGTTCCCAAGCTGGTTGGGAGAAGGGAACATCATCTTCTTCAGCAGCTCCTGAATCCAAGAGGAGTTTCCACCCACCTGGATCCCGTTTTTCCAGGCTGGAATCACTCCAGGAGCAGAGCAGAGCCAGGCACATCCTGAGTCCAGGGTGTCCCCAGTGCTGTTTCCAATCCCCAAAACAGGGTAAAAAGAGATGAGCAAAGTCTATGCAGTGCTCCAGAGAAGAATCCTCATGGAAAAATACCTCTAAACTAAAGGGATCCATCCAGAGTGTTATCCCTGGCTTTCCCCCACGGGATCAGGAACAGTTTCATTCCCACTTTGGTTTCCCACCTTTCCCTCTGTGCAGATGTTTTTCCTGGGGCACTTGGACCGGTCCCTGCCATCCCAACTCTCCTTGTGGAAAGGAATCCACTCCCAAACCCTGCTTGGATTCCAACAGCACCCCACCTTCCCAGGAAAGACACCTGGAATATCTGTAGGAACATCCCGCTTGGGCTGGATCCCTGAGTTTTCCTCATTCCTTGAGAGCCCAGCTTTTCCAGGACACTTGGGGTGGGCAGCCTAAATATAATCCAGCTTTTCCAAAGCCACAGGAGCTGCTTTAGCCCTGATCCCATCCCAGCTTGTCAATCCCTGCCTGGGCTGCCTGAATTCCAAGCCCTCCAGGGAGGCAACAAGGATCCCTGTCCCAACTCGTGGCTGTGGCTCCAGGTGCCACATCCCTTTTCCTTGGATCCCCCTCCTTGCTCTCCTCCCACCCTTTGGAATGGGAAAGGAATCAACCGGTGCAAAAATAAAGCCAAGCTTTGCCCTTGGAGCTTTTCCTGGTGGAGTCGAGGGGGGTTTGGGGCTTTCATGTGGTAATTTTTTAGGCAGGTTGTGTGGAGATGCTTTTCCCAAATCCAGTTGGGATTCCGTGGCTGGGCCATTGCTGCCCTCTGCTGAGGGCAACCAGAACTTCTCAGCTCCACACCACGAACCCGGGGCTGAATTTAGGGGTCTCCCTTTCCCCTTTCCCAGGATTTCTGGTCTCCTCTGTGAAGGTCTTTAGCACGGGAAGCATCTCAGTGGGTTCCAGGTTAGTTTATGTGTGAGGAAAACTCTGGCCTTCTGGATCTGATGGCCTTTTCCAGGGTTTTCCCATCTTTTTGGATCCCCAAAGGTGTTCCAGGGGAGCTGTGGCTCCCAGCAGGAGTTTTTCCCATGGATATCTCTGAACAGAACAGACCAACTTGTTCCTCTCAGATCAAAAGCTGCTTCAGAGACACCTTGGACACAAATCCCCAAGCCCAGGTTTCCATGGGCTGAAACCCCCAGATCAAACCCTCCCTCCTGCTTCTCCGGTCTCAGCTCACCTCAGACCAGCCCTGGGAGACCTTTCTGGAAGTTATTCCTGGAAATTGCTGGTTCATTCCCTGATGCAGCCACTCAAGCATGAAATGATTTTGTAAGAGCTCCTGATCTCATATCGTGAATCCTATTGGGGACTTCACAGCACAGGATAATTCCCATTTCTCATCATTCCTGGCCAAGTATTCATGGAATTCAGAAGGTGCCACGTTCCAAGTTTGCCTGGAATCTTCTGGATCGTCCTGAAGCAAAAGATTATTTACAGGGCTCTTGCCATCACAGCCCAAAGCAGCTCAGCATCCTTTGCACAGCGAGGGGCAAGATGTGCCTGGGTCAGGTCAGAGCAGCAGCAAAGGAAATGACACACGTTCCTACCAGGAATATTGCAGGATTCAAAGGAAACCAGCAGCAGAACAACCCAAACAAAGGAAAAACTCATGTGGGCAACAACCTCTCCAGAAGCTTCTCCCACTCAGGGGCAGCTGGAGGGGAGGGAGGAAAGGACTTACTTTATACAGGGATTTGTTGTGATTGTTTTTAAGGAGCTTTTCCAGTTCAGCTCCAGCACTGGAGGAGCCAAATGGTAGCTATGGAAAAGTCTGGATTTCTGACCAGCAGAGAAACCTCTTGGAGATGTTTCCTCCAACCCTTCCTGGCCACGGATGGGGAGAATCCAACAGAATCCTTGGCTGTGCCTGCTGGTCCAGCTGCCTCCTGCCTCAGTTTCCCCCTCTCTGAGCCACAGATCCTGAGACAAAGCCCAGCTTAGTCTTGCCTGGGCCTGGCTTAAGAGCTGGGCTGTGCTGGGAGCTCTTTTTTGGGCTCTGATTCCTTTGTGGGGGCAAAAAGAGGTCACTGAGCAGGACAGTGTTTGTCAGATTGAGCTGCCCTGTCCTACTCAGTCCAAAGGAATTTCCTAAGTAACAGTGCAGATGTTTGTAGGAACGAGCTTTTCCCAATGTTTGTCTCAAAGCAACAACCACAAAGTCATGGTCAGAGCCTTCCACGCACGTTCCCGACCCCACCACGCCCCCCTGAGCTCCAATTCCAGGCGGGATCATCTCCCTGCACTCGGGAAAGGTGAGGCCAGGAGCACCGTTTGAACCTGGCACCAGCCCCCAGGGGCTTTTCCCACCTGGAATCTCTGCTCAGCTGGTTGGGGGATGATGGGAAGGGCTGGGAGAGGCAGCACAAAATCCCTCTGTTGAGGTAAAATTCGCAGCATCACCAACCTTCGTCCCTCTACCTGGGGCGTCAGAACTGCCCTGAAAACACCCTGGGGGGCTTTTATTCCTTGTATTTCCAGCTTTAATTGACCTCCTTCCACTCTGGGGAGCAGGCAGAGAAAAGCAGAGGGTTCCTGCAGGAAAATGGGGACTCCAAGGAAAATATTTGTGGGAGGGAAAGCAGGAGGTGGAGAGAGAAAGGAGAGAATTATGTTGGATTTTGAGTTGTTTCAGAGGAAATCCCCCCTCGTTCTCAGTCAGAAGGAACAACTGGAATGTTTTTTTTTTTCAAACTGGGCAGTTACAAAGTGCCTTAATTAATGAAAAGGCTCTGATTGGATTAAGGGGAGTGTTCCCTTTGTGCTGTGAAGGTGATTTGCATGGCAGGTGGATTCTCCAGGGGGCTGGAATGTGCTCCTGCTCCCTCCCACCCCATCTGGGCTCACCCAGAGTTATTCCCATCCTGGAAGTGTCCAAGGCCAGGTTGGAGCCACCTGGGCTGGTGGAAGGTGTCCCTGCCCATAGCAGGGGGTGGAACTGGATGGGCTTTCAGTTCCCTCCCAACCCAAATCAGTCTGGGATTTTATAATTCTATATTAGAGAACATCTATATTTATATCTATATCCATATTTATAAAAAAAAGAAAAAAGTTTTCAAGAGGGACAGGGATTTTACCTGCTCAGCAAAGCTGGAAATAACCAGGAAAATCAGCTGTTCCCAGAACTCTCCTGCCCTTCAAAGGAAACTCTGACAGCACTGCTGGTTCAGGGAAAGAAAAATCCAACAGATCCCACATTTCTGGGAAAAAAAAACTTCATTTACTCTAAGAGAGTTGAGTAAGAAGTTACCCCAGAACACCCACTTTGCCCTCTGAAAGGAGCATTTCCCATCAGGAGAAGGGACACCACAACCCTGTCCAGAGCAATCCATTTGGGGCTCAGGGTTGGAATTGGGCAGGCTGGGGGTCACTGTCCACCCCACTCCCAGTGGAACCTCTTTCTGTTGGGTCTCCAGGATGTTCCTCCTGCAGGGATGGGTTTTTCTGGCCACGAGGCTGCAGAGCAGCCAAAGAGCTTTTACAGAACCCCAGAACGTGCTGAGTTGGAAGGAACAAGGAACCCCAAAAACCATCCAGTCCAACCCTCAGCCCTGCACAGGCCCAGCCCCAAGAGTCCCACCCTGTGCCCCAGAGGATCATCCCAACCCTCCTGCAGCTCTGGCAGCCTTGGGGCTGTGCCCACTGCCCTGGGGAGCCTGGGCAGTGCCAACCACCCTCTGGGGGAAGAACCTTCTGCTGAGATCCACCCTGAGCCTGCCCTGGCACAGCTCCAGCCATTCCCTGGGGGCTGTCCCTGCTCCCCCCAGAGCAGAGATTGGAGCTGCCCCTCAGGAGGATGTTGAGGACCCCACTGAGGTCTCCCCTCAGTCTCCTCTGCTCCAGCTGATCACACCAAGTGCCCTCAGCTGCTCCTCCTGTTCCTCTGGCACAGCAGGAATAACAAATGCAGGGAGGCAGAAGGAGCCAGGACTTGGGTTGTGCTCAGGTGCTCCCCCAGGACAGTTGTGACCCTCAGGAGAGGGAGGACAAACAGCCTTTTCCATGGTCACAACTTCATGTCCAACCTAAATTTATCCCCAGCCAGTTTCCAGCTCCTCCCTTTTGCTATTTCCTCATCCCTGCCTGGGACTAGAAAACCATCCCAGTTTCTCAGCTCTCCTCTTGCCAAGGCAGATAAATCCATGTCCTGTAGCCCCTTCCTGGGACACAATTTCTCCTTTTCCTCACCCCCCCATGGGTCCTTCCAATTTGGATGATCCAAATTCTCCAGCAAGGACTCAACACAAAGCAAACCTAAAGGGTTAATCATTAAAATATCATCGGGTTTGGTCACTGCCTCCAAAAACATCCTGGCCAAGGTGCAGCTGGAAGAGGGGAGGAAAACTTTGTTGGGAAAGGCTCTTCCCTCTTTTCCTTGTTAATGAGTGTTTTAACTCCTTTTAATGAGTGTTTCTGATTTGTGATCACGCAGTCCAACCATATTTAACCACCCTAAAAGACAACCACCCCATTACATCCCAGCAGCACATCCAGTGACCTCCTTCAATCCCTGCTCCCATCCCAACTTGGAAAGCCTTTGACTCACTCCCCAGGAATTCCCAGCCACCAGCTCTTTGTTTAGAAGAGAAAGGGATGAATCACTGCAGAAGTGCTCCAGTGGTTTACAAACTGGGATGAAAAATAGACCTGGTGTTTAAAATAGATGGGTGGACAGTGGGGTTTTTATTTCAAACCCCTGGTTTGCAGCTCAGATCCCACAGAGGGCAGGGAGTGACAGCAGCAGGAACGTGAATTCTGGGAGAGGCAGGGCCAGCTGTGCTCCAGGCCGTGGGTTATTCCATGAGGATGGTGCTGGTCAGGAATTCAAACCCCAGAATAAAACCAGTCCCCCCAGCATTTCGTGTCTCCTCCTCCCCAGGACGTTCTGGCCATCGGTTCTTTTGTTTATGGGACATCCTGGATGGGTCCCTCACGTCCTCCTGACTCAGGTTGGGAAGATAAATCCCCTCCCTGAGGGCTGGATTTTTCCCTCTGGAGCACAGGGAAGTTCATGGAAGGGTTGGGAGAGACCCTCAGGTCACCACAACAACAAACCATCTGCAGCCCCCGAGAGCTCTTGTTGGGAGCGAGAAGTCCTCAGGATTTTGGGGATAACACGCAGTTCCTGGCAAAATTTATCCCATTTTTCTCTCTCTTTCCTATTCCCTCCCTGTCCCCAGAGCTTAGAAACGGGAATGCAAAGTTTTCAGAAGGTCTGGAAGTCAGGGACAGTCCTGGATCCCGGGAAAGCTGCCTCCCCACAAACCCTGCGTGTTCCCTGGGAAATCACTGCGAGTCCAGCTTCTCCCACCTCATTTCAGAGCCAGAGATGGGATCTGCAACAGCTCCCTGGAGCTGTCAGAAAGTGGGATGAGGAGGCAGGAGGGCTGGGTGGATCCTTCCTGCCAGCACTGGGATGGGAACGGGAGCTCCAAAGATAGAGTCGGACACCCCGTGGTGGAATCACACCCTGTGCTCACCACTGAGAGGAGCTGCAAGTCCCACACTGTTCCCTGCCCGTGGAGAACTCATCTGGAGCTCAGTTCCCAGTGTAGGATCAGGGTCAGGGTGGATCCATCAGTTCCAGCCCCAGGATATAGCCCAGAGATTCCCAGAGCACTCCCCGTGGGACACCACCCGGTTGGGGATGTTTCTAACTTTGCTTCCCCTGACAGAGACACCCCTGATCCCACAGGAACAGACCCTCAGCAGCCTCTGGCACTGAGCAGGAGGGGAGAAACTTAAAGGATAAACTGGGTCTAAAAGTTCTGGTCAAGCTCAGAAGTCCCCATTGGATCAGCTGGAATCCTGCAGGTTTCCTGTGGAACGATGGAAACTCTTCCTGTGGGCCAAGGAACCTGCACACTGGCCCTTCAAGGTGCAAAAAGCAGCTTTTTGGAAGGTGTTTTTTATTTAATAATCAAGTTTCATGTTTGTTTTCGGTGTCCAACTGCCCAAAGCTGTTGCAGATTTCCCAACAATCCACATTTACATCGGAATTAATTAATTAATCACAGAATCGTTAAGGTGGGAAAAGCCCTCCGAGATCATCCAGTCCCCCCTGTGCTTCCTTGGATACCTCCAGGGACTCCAAACCTCCCTGGGCTGAAGCAGCCCCGAATTCCCAAGACATTCCCAAGCCTTGGGGGCACATCCAGACTCTCCTGAAGGTTTGTCCTCATTCCCAGGGGGATTGTTGGTGCTCTGGGCCTCAAGTGCCACTCCCAAATCCCACCACAGTTCCTTGCAGAAGATGGAAAATCCACCAATTGCATTGAATGTCTTTTTAAAACTTTCATTTTGGCTTTGATTGGTTTTAATCCCCAAAGGATTAAAGGGAAATTCTGGGTTTGAAGCAACTTTGCTCTTAAACCTCGGGGTTGGGAGGGGGTTGAGTTGGGAGTTCCTTTAATGTTTTATTCCCATCGATCCATCTTTTCCAAGAGCTGAGAGGAGAATTCCAGTGTTTGGGATTGTCTGTGCCTGGCAAGAATCAAGGCATGAAATTCAGCCTTAAATCCACAATCCCTTGAACCCAGAGGGAGGAACATTAAAGAAGGAAGTAAAAAAGGGCATTCAGGGAACTGTCACGGTCCTTCAGGAGTCAATAATTCCTAGATTTTATTTCTTTGAGCCAAATAAAATCCCAGAGTTTTTAAGGTTGGAAAAGACCTCCAAGATCATCAAGGCCAAACAGCAAATTCACCACTAACCTGTGTCCTCAAGTGCCACATCCACAGGATTTCTGAGCCCTCCCAGGGTGACTCCACCCCTGTCCTATTTTGGTATCTTTTGGTACCCCCAGAAATTCCAGGCAAAAATTCCCCGTTTCAGGACACAGCAGCTTCTCACAAAGGGGATTTGGGAAGGGATTTTTCCAAGGCAGGGCAAAGGAATAAAGAGACTTCACCCCTTCAAACTCTGGCTCTGAAATTTTCTTATGAATTTCCCAAGAAGGTAAGAACGGGCTGAGGGGGGTAAAAAAAAAAAGAATTTATCCTCCCTTGAAGATGGTTTCATCCAGAGGCTGGGAAAGACCAAAGCTCAAGGAGAAGTCCTTTTCCAGAGGGCTGTGATGAGCAGAGCATTGTTTTATCTGTTTGAAACCCCTTCTTACCCCTCTGTGGCCACTGGGGTCGAGCCCCACGTGAAAAGAAGTCCTCCTTGTCTTTGCCACAAATCCCATCACCTTCGGTGTCCTGGGCATCCCTTTTCCAGCTGGATCCTTGGACTCCTTGGAGGTCCCTTCCAGCTCAGCACATCCTGGGATTTGGGAGCTGCAGGGACCAGATGGGAAGGACAAACAAAGGCTCCCCTCGGTTCTTTGTGTCCTGTAAATAGGATATTTTTAAAGCTGGAAAGCAGCCCAGGAGGAACATTTTTGGGTCCCAGGGGGTTGGAAGGTTCTGATGGAGGGGGGGTTGGGGTTTCAGGGGAGGCCTCACACAACTGTCCAGGGTGGATTTTTCCACGTTTCCCTCCTCCCTGGAGCGGATCCTTCCTGAACATTTAAATATTTAAAAGAAGGGCTTAACCCCGCCGGTCCGGGGGGGTCACCCCGGGGCAGCCAAAGGCGGGGAGGAATTCCCGGGTTCCCACACGCGTGGGGAGGGATTGTCTGGTGTCCAAACAACCTGCACGTGGATGGATGGATGGATGGAGGGACGGAGGGAGAGGTTGAGCCGGGACTAAGCGCTAAGCCGAGCCTAACTGGGGATGCCCCGAGCTCGGGAACACACCCAGAGCTGGTCCCTCTCTCCCCCCCACCCCTGCTCCTCCCAAAGCGGGCTCGGGGATCCTACAGGTCTTTCCCAACGAAAATGATCCCTCCCTTCTCCCTGGTTTTATTTCTTACCCCCTCCTTCCCATCCCCGGGTTTGACATGCCGGGTTCCACCCCCAGCACCTTCTCTCCCCTTGCACCGTCCACGGGTCCCTTTCTGGCTTCACGTCTTCTCTCTCTTGTCATTTCTCCCCTCTCACTTTTTCCTTCCCTTTCCACACCTCCCAGATTTTGTTTAATTCATTTTTCTAGATCTCCTTGGCCTCCTTTCTGCCTTTGCTTTCCTTCTGCTTTCATACTTTTCCTTTCTTCAGTTTATTCTCCCTTTTATTTTTTATCTCTCTTCTTCTTTCCACACCTCCCAAATCTTATTTTGTCTGTGTCTCCTTTGCCTCCTTTCTGCCTTTTCTTTCCCTTCCACTTCCTCCCTTTTTGGCTTCCCATCTTCTCTCTCTCTCGTCATTTCTTCCCTCTCACTTTTTCCTTCTCTTTCCACATCTCCCAGATTTTCTTCTATTTTTTTCTTTCTGGGTCTCCTTCACCTCCTTTCTACCTTTCCTTTCCCTTCCCTTTTGCTTTCACATCCTCCTTTTCTTGCTTCACATCTTCTCTTCCTTTCCAGTTCCTTCTCTCTCACCTTTCCTTTCCCATTCCCCATCTCCCAGATTTTTTTTTTCCAGGTCTCCTTTGCCTCCTTTCTGCCTTTCCTTTCCCTTGCTTCACATCTTCTCTCTTTTTTCATTCCTCCTCTCTCCCTTTTTCTTTCCCTTTCCACATCTCCCAAATTCCTTTGCTGGGTCCCCCTTTCCGTCTTTCCTTTCCTTCCCTTCCACTTCCATATCCTCCCTTTTTCAATTCACATCTTCTCTCTCTTTTAATCTGTTCCCTCTCACTTTTTCCTTCTCTTTCCACATCTCCCAGATTTTCTTCTATTTTTTCTTTCTGGGTCTTCTTCACCTCCTTTCTGCCTTTCCTTCCCTTTTGCTTTCACATCCTCCTTTTCTTGCTTCACGTCTTCTCTTCCTTTCCAGTTCCTTCTCTCTCACCTTTCCTTTCCCATTCCACATCTCCCAGATTTTTTTTTCCAGGTCTCCTTTGCCTCCTTTCTGCCTTTCCTTTCCCTTGCCTTCTACTTCTTCCCTTCCTTGCCTCACATCTTCCCTCTCTTTTCATTTCTCCCCTCTCACTTTTCTTCCCACACCTCCCAAATCTTGTTTCGTTGGTTTTTTTTCCCCTGTCTCTCCTTTGCCTCCTTTCTGCCTTTTCTTTCCCTTCCCTTATACTTTCATATCTTTTTCATTCTTTCTTCACTTCTTTTCTCTCTTTTTCAGTTTCTTCCCTCTCACTTTTCCCTTCCCTTCCCACACCTCCCAAAATTAATTTGATGTTTTCTTCCTGGCTCTCCTTTACCTCCTTTCTGCCTTTCCCATCCCTCCCCTTTCTCTCTTCACATCTTCTCTCTCTTTTAACTTCTTCCCTCACACTTTTTCCTTTCCTTTCCACACCTCCCAAATCCTGTTTTACTTCTTTCTGCCTCTCCTTCTGCTCCAGCCCCTCTGGAGGTGGCACATTCAGCCCCTGCTGAACAATTTGGCTTCTCCCCAAGTGAAAAAAGGAGGAAAAAAAAAACCCCTTCCTGCCAAAACCCTTCCCAGGTTTGGAGCATCAGCTGCACCATCAACCAGCCCAGAGTGAGCACAGCCCAGATTTATCCCCTAGGCCGGGATCAGCTGAGCTGCCACTCACATTTCCATCATCTGGGGCTGAGTTATTCCCGTCTGGTGCCTGCTGAGGTTCAGCTGCTGGCGCTGCAAAAGTGGCTCCTGCTCTGCAGCTTTGCCTGGCAGCTCCTTCCTCCCCAGTGCTGAGCTCCCAGACCTGAGTTTTATATAAAAAAACCCTCATTTCTGGATAAATCTTCACTCAGTTGAGGAGTGTGAAGTGTGTCAAGTGTGGAGCTGCTGCCACGGAGCATTCCTGGTGCTCAGAACGACTCCAGGGGTCCAAAGTTATCCCAAAACACTGAAAACTGGTGGGTTTGCTTTAAAAACACCCTGAAGGGACTCCAGAATTGCCTCTGTGTGTGAAGAGCAATGGAAGATTCCCAGGGCTCCTCTGGCACTGCTGAACAGAGAGAGGAACATCCTCATGGAATCCTGGAGTGGGTTGGGCTGGAAGGGACCTGAGAGATCATCGAATTCCAGCTCCCACCAGGGACACCTTCCAGCAGCCCAGCCCATCCAACCTGGCCTGGGACACTTCCAGGGATCCAGGGGCAGCCACAGCTTCTCTGGGAATTCCATCCCAGCCCTTCCCAACTCTGACAGCCAGGAAATCCTTCCCAATATCCCCTCTGTTCCACGGGCAGGGACACCTTCCACTAGCCCAGGTTGCTCCAATTCCCATCCCACCTGGCCTTGGACACTCCCAGGGGTGGGGCAGCCACACTCTTGTCCTCTCAGCACAATCTGACACCTTGGACACCCTCGCTGGTCCCTGGAAAACTTATTCCTGCTCCTGTTCACAGCAGGACTTCGTGGGTCTGTGGGTGCTGTCAGCCTGCATTCCAAAAAACCCTCCCCCCTGGAAATCAGTCAGCCTCTCCAGCTCAGTCTATTCCCAAAAAAGGCCGGGATTTGCAGGCACAGCAGGTGCAGGTCCTGGAACACAGAACCGTCCAAACCCAGTTGGCTCCCAGCTTGGAGCTGGGTGGCAACAAGAAATCAGGGATGAGAACATTCCAGCAGGAAGGAGGAGCCTCCTGGATGCACCAAGAGCCATTCCCAACTTCCAGGAGGGCTCAGCAGCAGCTCCCAGCAAAACCCCCGGCGTTGCTGGTGGACTTGGGGTTAATTCCATTGTTTTTTCTTTTTTAAACACAAGAGATTTCCAGGATGAGAACCACGAGCCAATTCCTGTGCCTCTCCCTGATTCTCCTCCTGAGCTGGGGATGCTTTTGGAGAAAATCATATTCATGGGCACGTTTGGCAAATGGAGCCACTAAAATAAAAGCCCATAAAAGCATCAAAAAAAAAAAAAACCCAAAAGACAGAAAGCCCTAAACTGATATTTTGGCACCACATCAAATCCCATCAGAAAGAGAGGAAAAAGCCACCCTGGTATCTCTTCCCAATCCCAAATGCAGGGCCAGCTTTTGCTGGTTTCTGCTTTACGGGCTCGGAGCTCCCACCGTGGCTTCGAATTACAAAGAGCTTTTCGGGCCCATTTGGGGTCAGATTTCCTCCTCTCCCAAAGGCTGGCCTTGGTGTCCCTCCCCTCTCCTGTTTCCAGGAGGTTCCACACGGATTGGGGTGCAGATTTCAGTGGTTCAGGAGCATTCCCAGCCTTTCCCTTTTTCCCTGATCCCCCAAGGAATAACAGCCTTTCCTTTCCCAGGGGCTCTGCTTGGAGGCAGAACAAGGAACATCCCGGAGGGTGGATCTTCCACGTGAAAACATTCCAGCCTTGGCCAGCCAGAAAGTGCCATTTCTGCCCCTCCTGGACTATCCTGGTCCACAGAAAGTGTGGGATTGTCTGTCCTGTGGAACCCCTGGAGGTGCAGGATCCTCCCCCTGCACAGAAATCTGGCCAGGGATTAAATACAGAAGAAGAGAAATCTGGCCATAAATTAAATCTCTGCGTAAAAATGGGATGAGAGGAGGAGCCCAGCTGGCCTTTTATCCCATTCCCAGGGCTGGTCCTGCTGGATCCATCACACAACAAGAGGACACGACCTGCGTGTTCTTTCAGTCTCTTCTCCAAGGCCTGGAGTTGCATCCAGCCCTTCTCCATGAATCTGCACTCTGGGGTGTTTGCAGGATTTCTGCTCCTGCTTTCCCCACCTGGCTTTCTAAACTAGCAGGAGAAGCCTGGAGATGCAAAATTCTTCATCATTATTATTAGCATTGGCATTATTAATAGCATTATTAACATTATCATTATCATAATTAGCATTATTATCATCATCATAATTATTTTATTGCTATACATGCCCATATATTATATTATTATCTATTATTATTTCTTTGTTAGTTATTAATGTTTGCTATTATTTGTTATTAATCCCAGCAGGATTGGTGGGGGTTTGTCTTGAAGTCAATGATCCTCTAAGCACAGAAATTGGATTTTTTTTTCCCCTGAGGATTTGGGGGACTCTGTTTTTCTCCTGTTGCTCATCTGGGGGGAAAAAGAGAGGTGGAAAAAAAAGATGAATTTCCCCTTTCCTGAAAAGAATGGAGATATTGAACCATTTCCCCCCACTGGAAAGGAAGTGAAAGGAAAGAAGAATCTCCAAAATCTTCTCAAATCAAAAACCCACGGGGAAAAATGACTTGGAATCCGAGTAATGTCATTTTGGAAAGGAGAATCTCCGGCATAAAATCAAACCAGGGGGAAAATGAATTTAAATTTAGGAATTTCATTTTGGAAAGAAGAATCTTCAAAATAATCTCCAATCAAACCAGGGAGAAAATGAGTTTAAATCTGAGTGATTTCATCTGGGAAAGGAGAATCTCCAAAATAACCTCAAATCAAACCCAGGGAGAAAACGAATTTAAATGTAAATAATTTCATTTTGGAAAGAAGAATCTCCAAAATAAATTCCAACCAGGGGGAAAATGAATTTAAATGTAGGATTTTCATTTTAGAAAATAGAATCTCCAAAATAGTCTCAAATCAAATCCAGGGGGGGAAATAAATTTAAATCTAAGTGATTTCATTTTGGAAAGGAGAATCTTTGAGAATTATTCTCAAATCAAAAACCAGTGGGAAAAAATGAATTTGAATCCAAGTAATGTCATTTTGGAAGAAGAATATCCAAAATACTCTCAAATCGAATCCAGGGGGAAGTGAATTTAAATGTAAATAATTTCATTTTGGAAAGAAGAGTCTTCAAATTATTCTCAAATCCAAAACCAGTGGGAAAAGCTGATTTCAATCCAAGTAATGTCATTTCGGAAAGGACAATCTCCAAAATAATCTCAAATCACAAACCAGTGGAGAAAATGAATTTGAATCCAAGTAATTTCATTTTGTAAAGAAAAATCTCCAAAATAATCTCAAATCAAATCCAGGGGAAAATGTGTTTAAACATAAGGATTTCATTTTAGAAAGAAAAGACTCCAAAATAATCTCAAATCAAATCCAGGGAGAAAATTAATTTAAATATAAATAATTTCATTTTGGAAAGAAGAATCACCAAAATAAAATCAAACCAGGGGAAAATGGGTTTAAATGGAAGAATTTAATTTCAGAAAGAAGAATCACCAAAATAATTTCAAATCAAAAACCAGTGGGAAAAAATGAATTTGAATCCAAGTAATGTCATTTTGGAAAAAAAAAAAAATCTCCAAAATAATCTCAAATCAAACCAGGGGGAAAATGAATTTAAATCTGAGTAAAAAGCCAGCACGGGCTGGGGACAAAAATATCAACAGGGATGAATTAGGATTTTCCAACCAAAAAAGTAATAATTTAATTACTTGAAATTCATTCCCAGCCTCCTCCTTATCATCATCATCATCCTCATCATCCTATACTTTAACCTTCCCACAGCCACCTCCGCAACTAATTTAAATTTTTAGGGAAAAGAAAGAAAAACAAACACACCAAAAACCCCCAAAACAACAAAAGCACCCCCAACCCTCCCCCCGTTTTCCCCAACAAACACACACAACGCGGGGATTTTAAAAAAATAAAAGTCAAACATTTGGGAAATTAAAATAAATAAATAAATAAATAAACAAACAAACAAATATTTCTGTTCCAGCAGCAGCTCCAGCGTCATCCTGCAGATGTTTCAGCCAAACCAGTTGTTTTCTCCTGGTTCCCTGGAGGTTTTTGCCCCATTTTTAGCCCCAAACGGGAGCGATTTTTGGGGTGCAGGAGGGGATGGGGGGGCTGTGCTCTGCTCCCACCACACCCCCTGATTCCCACTAGTAAATAAATAATGGTATAAATAAGACCACCAAAAAAAAAAAATAAATCAATAAAATAAAAGGAAAGGCCACGAGGAGGGCCAGGATTGCCAGGGAATGGGTGGGGATTCTGAGGGTAAACCAAGAGATGTCCCTGGCTCTGCCTCCCCCTCCCCGGGAGAAGCCGCCGCTTCATCGGGAGCCGGGAGGGAAATATTTAGAGGAAAGGCCCCGTCAAAAGTGTCTGGCATGGGATTCCTGCCCCTGGCTCAGCCAGAAGGTCCCTGGGGGAGGCCAAAAATCACCCCGTGGAGGGTGCCAGGACCAAGGCAGGGGGATGTCCCAGGGCCAGGGGCCAAGGGGCCAGGGAGCTCCCTCAGATCTCCAGCCCGGCCATCTCCAGCCTGGATTTCCCCTGTCAGCAAATGCCTGAGGGCCAGATGGTTCTTTCCCAACATCCCATCTAGCCCTGGAAGGAGTTTGGAGCTGGGGGGTTCGGGCTCTGCTCCCAGGGAACAGGGACAGGAGGAGAGGGAACGGCCTCCAGCTGTGCCAGGGGAGGGGCAGGGGGGATATTGGGACAATTCCTTCCTGGAAAGGGCTGCCCAGGCAGGTGGTGGAGTCCCCAGCCCTGGAGGTGTCCAAAAAAACATGTGGCACTTCCATATCGTACATGGAGTGCTGAGGGAGCCAACAGGAAAGATGGAGAGGGACTGGGGACAAGGCCTGGAGGGACAGCACACAGGGAATGGCTTCCCAGTGCCAGAGGGCAGGGACAGATGGGATATTGGGAAGGAATTGCTGACTATGAGGGTGGGCAGGCCCTGGAATGAATTTCCCAGAGAAGCTGTGGCTGCCCCTGGGTCCCTGGAAGTGTCCAAGGCCAGGCTGGAGCAACCTGGGCTGGTGGAAGGTGTCCCTGCCCATGGCAGGGGATGGCACTGGATGACCTTTAAGGTCCTTTCCATCCCAAATCATTCCAGGATTCCATGATTCTATTCCCCCTGGCTCTGCACTGCTCCCTCTTGCAATTCCCCAGGAAACTCTGGGATTTGGGAGCAGTTTCTTCTGGTGCCTGGAGAGTGACAATCCCTTTATTTATGGGACAGATCTGACGTGCCCACATTTCCCCACCTGCTCCCATTCCAGCAGGTCCTCACCCCCTCACCCTCACTGCCCCACCCTGTGCCAGGGAAAAGCACCTTTATCCTCAAAATTCCCCATCTTTTCCCAAAAGCAGCTGAACTGTTGGAAAGGGGACTGGTCCAACATCTCCCCCCTCCAGAAGGATTTGTTCCTGCTTTTGTTGTGTGGAACAAAGGGCTCTGTATTTTCATACAAATGTTTTGTTTCGCTCCAAGGTGCTTTGTTTTGCTTTCAGCTCCTTTCATCCTCGCAGGAATTGTTTGAATTCCAGGCCGAGGCAAGGAATGGTTTTGAAACAGAGAATTCCAAACGTTTCGTGATTGTATTTTTCTTTTTTTTCACCAAAAGGCCTCTGCTGTTGTTTTACCTCCCGGAGGAAACAATTCCCTGAATTTCTGTGTCGTTTCAGTCCCGAAAGAAAAAGTCACTGGAAGAATTGAATTAACACCAGATGTGGCTCTGTCCATGTTCCTTCTGGGTTCCCATTGGGAAAGCACCTCCTTTCCTGGAGAGATCATCTCATTCCCAGCCCTGCCATGGGCTGGGACCTCTTCCACTAGTCCAGGTTGCTCAGAGTGAGAAGACTGGAAGGGAGAATCCAGGAAGTAGAGGAAGGTGTTTGGGAAAGGAAAAGGATGGATCTGGGAGAGGGACAAGCTTGGGGATCTGTTCAGACCCCCTCAGGTCGGCATCCCAAGCCAGGAGACATTCCCAGCTCTCCTGGAGAGGATTCCAGTGTCACTGCTGGCTTTGCTCCTGCTCCAAACTGAGGCACCTTCTCCCTGTGGGGTGGAGGAACCCCCTTAAACCAGCATAGGCAGGTGGAGAGGAAAGGGAGATTCCACCCCCTGCTTCCTGCAGGAGATGTCCCCGTGTCCCCCTGGGAGAGGGACACCCCTGTCCAGCTGCATTCCCATCTCCAAGGAGCTGGGCTCTGTTACACCTGGGCAAACAACCCAAAATCCTGCTTTTTGGACACTTTGTGCCCCTTAAAAATGAACATTTCCACTTGTATTGATTTTTTTTCGGGAGTGGGGCTTGTGGAGATAAAGAGCCATTTCCCATCCGGGCACGAGGTGGGTTCCAAAGGTCTCTCCCTGCCCAGCAGCTCTTCCCTGCTCTCCACGTGCTCCTCCACCACCTCTTCCCGATCCCTGCTGAGCACAGAGCGTGACTCACCCCTTCCCACCCTGCTGGTTGTGTCTCCACATCTGGGGAGCATCTGGGAGCTGCTGTGGAGCCTGCCCAGCTCCCACCCCCCGGCACGGGCAGCCCTGGAGGAGAATTCCAGCTCCATAGCAGCTCCCATGGACTCCAGCCTCCATTTCCCACCCTCCTCCTGCAAATCCCGGCGGGATGATGGGATTTATGGCTCTGCCTGTGCTTTGGGGTCAGTCATGGGGTGCTTTGGGTCAGAAGGAACCTTTGGAGGTCGTCAAGTCCAACCCCTGTCCCTCAGATCTCTGTGTCCCTCAGATCTTTGTGTCCCTCAAATCCCTGTGTCCCTCAGATCCCTGTGTCCCTCAAATCCCTGTATCCATCAGATCTCTGTGTCCCTCAAACCCCTGTATCACTCAGATCCCTGTATCCATCAGATCCCTGTGTCCCTCAAATCCCTGTATCCATCAGATCCCTGTATCCCTCAAATCCCTATATCCATCAGATCTCTGTGTCCCTCAAATCCCTGTATCCATCAGATCCCTGTATCCATCAGATCCCTGTGTCCCTCAAATCCCTGTATCCATCAGATCTCTGTGTCCCTCAAATCCCTGCATCCATCAGATCTCTGTGTCCCTCCTGGTCACCCTCCACGTGGACATTTCTTCTCCAGTTTTGGGGTTGGGGTTTTTTTTGGAATCACAGACTAGCTTCAGTTTTAAGGGGCATTCAAAGATCATTTTGTCCAACCTGCCATGGGCAGGGACACCTCCCACTATCCCAGCTTGCTCAGGTTATATCCCACTGCTGATCCCAGGAAAAGTGAGACTGGAATTGTAGCCTTCTCCCAGTCCTCACTGGAAAAAAGGGCTTGACCAGAGGGAATTCCTGCTGAAGGATGAAACTACGTGGCTGTCCCATCCCTGGAAGTGTCCCAGGCCAGGCTGGACAGGGCTTGGAGCAAGCTGGGACAGAGGAAAGTGTCCCTGCCAGTGGCAGGGGATGCAAAGAGATGGTCTTTAAGGTCCCTTCCCACGCCAAGTTTTCTGGGATTCAAGGAACTGTGGCCAACCAGGGACACTGGGATCAAGAGCCATCAGGCAGATTTCCCTGCCCTGTGTCCCTCTGGAATCTTCTCCTGCTTGTTCATAGAACCATGGAATGCTTTGGGTTCAAAGGGACCTTAAAGATTCCAACCCCCAGAGGCACAGCAGGTCCCCTGGGATGAGTCCCACATCTTGGATGGCTCCTTTTCCCCTCTGCTCTCCCCTTCCCAAGCAGTGAAAGCTCCACTTGCCTCATCCAGAGGGAATCCTGGGCAAGGTGCTCCCTCCCAGAAAAAAACCACTTCCCTCATTTCCGAACAGAATCTGTTTTTTCCCTTTCCCCTTTCATAAAAAAATGACAATCATGGAAACAAAGCCCCCTTTCTCCATGGCCTCTTGCATTCCACGAGCCCAGAATCCTGGTGCCTCAATGTCTCCTCGAAGCAAATCCAGCCAGGAATCGGAGCCAGGATTTGGTGCCACCCAGATATTTTGGACTCTCCTCCCCTGCAGGCTTGGCCTTCCCTGCCCCAGCAGGACGAGGATTTGTTCCTGCATCCACAGATTTGAAGTGGATTCACGGAGGCTCAGCAGGGAAAGGTCATTTCCACTCGTTGACATTCAGGCTGTGCCTCATCACGGGATATTTATATTCCAGAGCATCATCCTGGCTCAGGAGACGCTTCCCATTCGTCAGCTTTTCTGGGAAGGGGGAACTCTCACACCTGGGGGAAAAGAGGGTTTTGACAGCAAAAGAATTGAGCCCTGAAGCATCTTCTCCTGCAGGGCTTGGGTGGAACTTGTTGGATGTGCTGGGAGAGTTTCCCAGGGAAGGGTTTTGTGCACCAGGATCTGCTGCCCCTGCCAGAGCCTCTCCCTCTGCTCAGCTGAGCACTGGGAGCCTCCTCACCAGTTCCCCTTCCGTGCTGGGAGCTCATCCAGAGCAGCAGGACAGGGGGGATCCTGCCCCTCTGCCCCCTTAGGGGAGACCCCCCTGCACAGCTGCTTCCCACTGCCAGAGGGCAGGGATAGATGGGATATTGGGGAGGAATTGCTGGCTGGGAGGGTGGGGAGGCCCTGGCACAGGTTGGGCAGAGAAGCTGTGGCTGCCCCTGGATCCCTGGAAGTGTCCAAGGCCAGGTTGGAGCACCCTGGGCTGGTGGAAGGTGTCCCTGCCCGTGGCAGGGGGTGGCACTGGATGGGCTTTCAGGTCCCTCCCAACTCAGATCATTCCTGGGATTTTATGATTCTCTTATTGCATTAAAAAATGATATATATATATATATATATATATATATATTTATATCATGCTCCTTCCTGCTTTAAAACCAGGGTAAAAAGCCCCAACCCTGTGATCACCCCAAAGTGCAGCTGCCCTGCCTGGAGCAGGAGGTTGGACTAAACACCCCCTGAGCCTCCTTCCAGCCTGAACTATCCCATGGTCCTGTAAACTGCTAATCCCAGCACAGCTTCCCCCTCCCCAGGCTGATGCCACCCAGTTCCCTGCAGGAATAACAGGGGGATAACCTGGAATAGCACAGGGATCGTCCAAACCTGCCCCTTCCCACATACCCACACATCCCAAGAAACAGCTGTTTGCATATTTTACCTTCCTCCCTGTGACGTTCCCTCAAGACTCAGCAAATGTGGGAGAAGTACATAATATTTATATTTGCTGTGATTTATTATTTACAGCATTTGCATTTATTTCCCAGGTAATAAGAGCTCCCTGCATTCAGCTCCTGCTCAAATCTTGCTCTGACCGTGATCCTGCCGCTCCTCACGCCACTCCCTGCACTCTCCTGGGATTTCCTGACCCATCCCAGAGGATTTTGCGCTTTCCTTCCTGCCCCAAGGAGAAGTTCAGCCCAAACCTCTCAGGCTCCAGCCATCAGAAGGATCCCCTTCCCTTCTTATTTTCCACCACAAGCTCCTTAATCCCAACTCACCCATTCCCAAAATCCTCCTCCACCGCTTTCCCTTCCTCCCATAATCCTTCCACAATTTACGTTTGTGGAGGCCCCAGAGGCCCATCTGGGATCCCAATCCTGCAGGAATTCCCTCCCCCTGCTGATGAGGATTCTTTGCCTCGGGCTGCACTGGAGAAGGGGGTCCTGACTCTGGGGTTCAGGAGTTCAGGCAGAGAGGGCCAAACAAGTTGTTTCCATGTTTATCCCTCCTTTTCAAAGCTCCCTGAAGGGGAGGTCACGGAATCATGGAATATCCTGGGCTGGAAGGATCAAAGAACCCCAAAGAACAGCTCCTGGTCCTGCACAGGACACTCCAAGAGTCCCACCCTGTCCCTGAGTGGGTCCAAACACTCCTCGAGCTCCGGCAGGGTTGGTGCCGTGACCACCCCACGGATCCCACGAGGTGGGAATGGATGAAATTCCCACTGATTTTCCAGATCAGGATACCCCCTTTTTGGAGTGAATCAGCTTCCTACCACAGCCAGCTTTCGCTGGTCAAGTTTTGGGGTTTCCACTTTTTTTGGGGGGGTGACAGGTTTTTTCATTTTCAGGGGTTGGATTTTGTGGATCCTCACGGTCCCTTCCCCCTCAGGACATTCTGGAATTCCCTGAGAGCTTCCCAGGGGTGAAAACCAAAACAAGCAGCACTTCCAACGCCCTTTCCTCCAGGATTTGCAGAGGGATTTGGGGATCCAAAGCAAAGATGCCATTTCTGGTGGGCACAGGAGCCAGTTACGTTTTCCATGGGCATGAGACAGCCTCAAGTTGAACCAGAGAAGTTTTAGGTTGGATACTGGGAAAATTCCTTCCTGGAACGGGCTGTCCAGCCCTGGCCCAGCTGCCCAGGGCAGTGGTGGATCCCCATCCCTGGATGGATTGAAAATCCCTGTGGATGTGGCCCTTGGGGACATGGTCAGGGGTGGCCTTGGCAGTGCTGGGGGATGGTTTGACCTGATGATCTTAAAGATCTTTTCCAACCTAAACAATTCCATGATTCCATGATTTGATATTCCTTCTGTTCCCTTGGATCATCAAATGACTGGAAATAAGTCAGGGGTTTTTTTTGGGAAAAGGCTCAGCCTGTGCCTTGTCCCCTGAGCTGACCAGGATGGGCAGCCAGAGCTTCATCCCTGGGTTTTGGAGAAGCAGGAAAAAATCCCCCAGGCTTCATTTCATGGAAAATGCATCCCAGGAGAGACTGGCAGGAATTGTCAAAAGCACAAAAAGAAAATGAGAGCGGGACAGAAAACAGGGACAATAATCCAACCAAGCGAGGAAAGAACAGCCCGGTCCGGGGAGGACAAATCCCAGCAGTGCCAGGGGACACTCCCAGTTTTCCAAGAACATGGATTTCAGGGAAGAATGAGATGAATTCCATTGAAAGAAACTTCTGGATGTCCCCTGGTCCCACCCCTTGTGAGTGCAGGATCAGAGCTCCAGCCTGTCCTATTGATCACCCAGCCCTGTGAGTCACCTTCCCATGGATCTGGGATGAAAGG
Source organism: Empidonax traillii (assembly GCF_003031625.1). NCBI lineage: Eukaryota > Metazoa > Chordata > Aves > Passeriformes > Tyrannidae > Empidonax > Empidonax traillii. The sequence continues at coordinate 83,338 of NW_020957099.1, read as the reverse complement.
ATCCTGCAGGGAGCCTGATTTTTGGGATGGTGATGCAGGAGGCTGAGTCAGAGCTGCTCCAGGCTGAGCTGGGCAGGGCTGGGGGGGATTTTGGACACGGCAGGGATGGAAAGGATCCTCTGAGGGGAAGGGCTGGGAAGGTTCTGAGGGGTCTGGGAGGGAGATTCCCATGGGTGGTGGGAAGCACCAGAAAAAGGCAAGGAATTGTGCTGTAAATCCCTCCTCAGTCCCATCCCATCACCTCCTTCCCTGAAATGTGGGAAAAGAGGTGTTTGACCCCAAACAACCCCCGTGGCCTCTTCCCCCTCCCTGCTCCAGCCACTCAGACACAGGAGGTGCAGGGATCAATCCAAGGAAATCCAGCTGCTGGGACCAGGAATTTCCAGGCAGGCCTGGAAAGCTCCCGTGCAGGGGAGAGCAGAAATGTTGGGATTCAACAGGGCAAAGGAATCACCTGGACTTTCCCAGTCTGAGCTTAACCAGGGACTGCATTTGTCCTGGAAGGACTTTTCCCTCTGTTCTTCCCTGCAGGGACAGGTTGGATGGGGCTTGGAGCACCTGGGAGTCGTCCCTACCCGTGGAACTGGATGGGCTTTAAGGTCCCTTCCAAGCCTGACCATTCCAGGATTCCATCATTCTCCACACTGGTGCTTTCCCAGAGCTCTCCCTCACCCTGTGCTGAGAGCTTGGATGGGACTGGAATGTCCCCCAGTGTCATCCCCCAGCTCTGGCTCCTTCATTCCACGCTCAGATCCCTCTCAGTAGCCCAGGGATTTATCCATCTCCCTGGAATCTGAGCTCCTCTGCTTGGGATTCTGCCCGAGCCAAGAACACCCAGACCGGTTTATTAATCCTTCCAATTATTATTCCTTTCTTTTAACCCATTTAATTCATATTTGTAAATATTAGGGGTTTATTTCTCCTTTTTTTTTTAGGTCACTGAAGCCCTGACTCTGCAGAGGGGTAGATTTATCTGGTGACAAAAGGAATTCTAAAGGAACAAGAGAATTTTTAATCCTTCTTCTTGTTCTGGCTGCAAGTTCAGTCAGGGAGATCTCTGTGACACCAAACAGAGCCCAAGTTTAGTCTCAGTTTAGCCTCCAGTCCTGTCACTTCAGCTGTAAATTTATAGGGTTTTATGAGCATGGAGGAACAGGGAATGGCTCGAGTGCATCAGGGTGGAAATGGAGCCTTTTGCCCCTTCCATGGCATTGGGCACCACTGAAGGGCTTTCTGGCCTTTATTCCCTGTCATGGGATAATCTGGCTGCCAGGAGAAGTGGTTTATTTACACATGGAAATACTTTTCAGCTTCTTTTTCACCTCCCCTGGCTTTGCCTTCTCCACTGACCCTTTCCCAGTGTCCCATCCCTGTTTTCCTTCCTTTCATTCCTTTCTCCTGCCTCCCCTCAACATTCTCCTCCCCTTTTATCCCTTCCCTGTCAGGGCACATGTTTTGGTTCCTCCCAAACCCAAGGTCTAACCTGGTTCTCCCTCCTCCCCTCTGCATCTTCTGCAGTCCAGCATCCCCTGAACCTTCTCCCACCACATTCCTTATCAGCCTCTTCCCACCCTGGATCCACGGATGGCTTGGACCTGCAGCTCCACCCACGTGGGCACTGGACACTCTTCTCTTTGTTCTCTTGTTCCTCTTGATTTCTAATCCTCCTCTTGGTTCTCCTCTCACCTTTCCTGCTTTTTGTCCTTCCTGGGAATCTCCTCCTCCTCCCACTCCCTGTGCAGGACAAAGCACGTGGATTCTTTCCCCTTCTCTCTTGGAATCTCCTCCAGAACACTCCATCTGTCCTTGGTGACTCACAAATCCACCTCTGCCTTCCAACACATCCCTCTTTCTGCTGGACCCAAATCCTGACCTGTCCCTCTGGCTTTTCCCCAGGGATGTCCTGCCAGCAGCTCCAAGCCAGTCTAGACTGGGAATTCTTTTATAGTCCCCGGGCAAACAAAAGGATCTCTCGGGGATGATTCACCTCCTTCTGCTGGAGATGCCTAAAATAAGCTGGACTGGTCACAGCCTGGAAGTCTGGATGCCAGGTAGGGAATTCCACAGTGCTGGGGGGAGAGGAATTCCAGCTGCTGTGACCCAGGTCACAAAGCAAAGCCCTGGGAGGTCACTCAGCTCAGTGTGGCAATTTGGGGCTGGGAAACAGGAAGGTGGGGTGGGATATCCACTGGCATCCAGGGCCACCAAAGACCTCCCAGGCCTTTGGGAAGGTGGGACAAGATGAGGAGCCAAAGGATTCATTCTTGGCTGGGAGGATGGGGAGGGGCTGGGATGGAATTCCCAGAGAAGCTGTGGCTGCCCCTGGATCCCTGGAAGTGTCCAAGGCCAGGCTGGAGCAACGTGGGACAGTGGGGGGGGTGTCCCTGCCCATGGCAGGGGTGGAACAGGATGAGCTTTAAGGTCCTTTCCAACCCAAATCATCCTGTAATTCCCCGATTGAAGTTGCTCCTGAGGAGTTCTGCAAAGAGCTGTTCAAGCAGCCGCTGATCTCCACCCCGTGGCCTCCTCTGGACCTGCTCCAGCAGCTCCACGTCCTTCTGAGGTTGGGGCTGTGCTGTCATTCCGATCAGCGGCACTGGGAGCTGATCCAGGGGACTCTGCTGGTCCCTGACACCTGGCCCGGCACTGATTCCCATCCGACAGGGAATCCACAGCCCTATTTCACACCTCCCCGTCCCCCCCATCACCCTCCGGGTCACACCGGCACAGGTGAACCGGGACAACCCCGCTGCTGTCCCGGCCTGGAATTCACACCCTGGAGCCCCCCCCGGGCTCCCCTCGGGCTCGTCCCGTCCCTGGGACGCGGTTCAAGGCGGGTGCGAGTTCAGAACCCCCCGGGGGAGGGCGAGAAGCGTCACATTTTTCACATAATCCCCATTCCTGTCCCTCGCAGCCCCCGGGGCCGCGGAGCCTCCTGCCCGGGGGAGGTTGGTTTAGGAGCGGGGATCCTGAAACCCGACCCCAAAACCCTCCGGGCCCTTTAACAATAGCCCTTGTTTACAGGCACCGAGCCCTCTGTTTGCCTCCTTTTCCTCCAGGGATGCAGCAGGAGCTGCCGGAGGATTCCAGGTCGGAGCCAGAGGAAGATTTTTCAGGCGCGTTTTGAGCGCGCAGATTTTTCGGGTTCCTTTCCACATTTACAGGGAGCAAATTCCCGGCTCCAGCGGCTGAATTTCTTCTGCTCCGGGCTCTCCAGGGGGTGATTCATCCCTTCTGGAGCTCCTATTCCACGGGGTGCAGAAATGTAAGGCAGGAATAAGGATGGGGGGAGAGAGAAGGTGGATTTTTAGGCACATTCCCTGTAGGGCCCCAGGATCTCCTCTGAATCTTCCTGGAAGTAGCTCAGTGTCCACTCTCCATGGGAAATCCTTGGAATTCTGTTTGCCTCTTCATCGTGGTGTGCCCAAAAAAAGGGTGGAATCCCTTCCCTGAACACGGGTCACGCTTGGAACATCATGGAATTGTTAAGGCTGGAGGAGACCTTTGAGATCATCGAGTCCAGTCTCCAAAACAGCACCAGCATGTTCATCACTGCCACATCCACAGGGAATTCCAGGGATGGGGACCCCACCACTGCCCTGGGCAGCTGTGCCAGGGTGGGACATCCTTGTCCATGAAGGAATTTTCCCTGATATCCAACCTCAACCTCCCCTGGTGCAACTTGAGGCCGTTCCCTCTGATCCTGTCACTTGTTTTTTGGGAGCAGAGCCCGACCCCACCTCTGGCTCCCCCCTCCTGTCAGGGAGCTTCAGAGCCAGAAGGTCCCCCCTGAGCCTCCTTTTCTCCAGGCTGAGCCCCCCCAGCTCCCTCAGCTTCAATCCTGCCCCATTTTCCCACAAATCCTTCCAGAGCCCAAACCTTGCCCGTGGTCCAGCCCTGGCAGAGCCCTGGCTCCTGCTCAAAAAGAAAAATTATATATATATATATATATAAAACACCCCCATAGCTCTGCAAGGATTGGTGTTTGTGGTGTGGAAAATGATAGGAAGAACACAAGAGAGGAGCATTTCCCTTCCCTGCACTGCCCTGGACTGCTGTGGCATCCAAGGTTGGCAATTAATTGGGCAACACGGAAATGGGGAATTTAGGTGGGATACTGGGGAGGAATTCTTGGCTGGGAGGGTGGGGAGGGGCTGGAATGGAATTCCCAGAGGAGCTGTGGCTGCCCCTGGATCCCTGGAAGCGTCCCAGGCCAGGTTGGAGCAACCTGTGCTGGTGGAAGGTGTCCCTGCCCATGGCAGGGGATGGCACTGGGTGGGCTTTGAAGCCCTTTCCAACCCAAACTATTCCATAATTCCACAATTTTATGAACCAAACAGCTTTTGTTACTAAGTCCCTTATTCTAATTTCCTTTCCAGCAGCTCCCAAAAAGTGCTTTAGAGTTTCCCTCTCTGCAAACTTCACTGATTTCCCACTAATTTCCCACACGGGCAGATTCAAAAAGGTGGAATCTCTTCTGGACTCACCCACAGGATACCAAAATACCCCTGAAAAGCAACATATTCCTGGGCATTAAGGTCTGTCCTGGACTGGGCTCTGATCAACAATTCCTTTGTGAGGTTTTTTACTGATTTCAGTGTTTCTTTGTATTTATTTCTTTGCTGCTTGATAACACTCAGGGCCAGAGCTGAGGCTTTGCTACATTAATCTCAGCCCTCCAAGGTTCCCAGTGACATTCCTGCCTCTCCTCCAGCTCCACACAGCACTTGGAGGACTATGATTAGCTTAAAAAAATTAAAACTTGCCCTATTTCAGCACCAAGGAGAAAAAGGAGAGAAAACCTGTGCTAAGTATGCGAGGTTGGGATGAAAAGACAATCTCATCCCCCCCTGCCATGGGCAGGGACATCTCCCACCAGCCCAGGTTGCTCCAACCTGGCCTTGGACACTTCCAGGGATCCAGGGGCAGCCACAGCTTCCAGGGATCCAGCAGGATTTAGAATTAAAGAAAATAACAACAATAATTAAACCAAAAAACACACAAAAACTCCACCCAAGGATTCCAGGATTCAGGAAAATATCCCCCTTCCCATTCTGCCCCTCACAAGTGTTCCTACCAAAAATATAAAGGAGTAAAAATTCCCCATAAAAAAAGGGAAACCATCACTTTCTCCCAGCATGGGGAATATGGGGAGGGAAAAGAGGGAATTGGAGGGAGAGCAATGGAGCAGCACAAAGGGACATTCCCTCCTTCCTGGTGAGGCTGGAGTTCTTAGGAGTGGAAACCAGAAATGATCCTGAATTAAGTGAGTAACACAGAGTAAAACTGAGTTTATCTGGGGAAAAGTTAAGAGGGACTCCCCTACCCCACCGAGGCTGGGCTGCAGCAACAAATACACTGAATTTCTGACCCAGGTGAAGGCAGTTCTGCCCTTTCTGGGCTGGTTAAACCCCAGGTGATTTCAATGCCACCCTAATCCTCTCAGTCCTAATCACGGGGCCAAATGACCCCCTGGTGGAAATCAGGCCCTGCTGGAGGTGACACCTGGGGACAGGAACCTCCCAGAGCTCCACCTGGAGAGGCCTTTTCCCTTTTCCAGTTGCTCCAAGATGAAGCTCCTGGAATCACCCCTTTTTTTCCAGCGGTTTTGGGAGGGTTTGGGCACATCTTTGGGATGAGGAAACAAGGGTTGATCCTAAATTAACCCCCCTGGTATGTCCTGCCCACTTTATCTGGGCTGTTTGCTGCCCTCAGCTCCACCTGAATTAGAATTTAATCATTACAATTCAGATTATAATGAAATATTATTTGTGTCAGAGCAGTGTTTTCCCTCCTGTATCTTCTCCCTCAGAAGTTCTGGGATGATTTAAGTGCCTGGAGTTACCTGCAGCTCCTTCCTCTCCCTGCCTTCCTTCCTTCCCCTGGATGAGATTATAAGAATTTTCCTGTGATTTTTTTTTGTCCCATTCCATCTGTGACTCAACACCAGCTTTGTTTTTTCAAGGCCTGGTTGCTCCTTGGGGTGGAGATTCCTCTGGACTGTCATGTCCCAGCTGCCAAATTTCTTTCACGATCTTGTCATACAAAAAAAAAAAAAAAATCAATGAGGAGGCAAAAAACATCCAAGAGAATTGAAGCATGAAGTGTTGGGTTTTTTTGTTTTTTTCTTTTTCTTGCCTAGAAGTGGTTTGGTTTGAAGACCCTTGGGGTGTCTGTGCAGGGCCAGGAGCTGGACTGGATGATCCTTTTGGTCCCTTCCAGCTCAGGATGTCCCATGAAAACTCCAGGAGTTCCCTCCAGCCCCGGTGAGGTTCTGTGGTGTCTGGATTGAAGGGACCAACTCCCAGGAAAGGGTTTGGCCTTCCCTTTCAGCCTCTGCTCTTCCCAACCTTTCCTCCTCGTTGTGGAATCCAGGCTCCAGTCGTGCAGGAGCATTTCCAGCCCCACTGACGGAGCAGCAGGACAGGAGGGCTCGGCCAACAAGTAGCAGATGCCACCAGCTGGAGGAGCTCAGAATTCCCAAACAGGGAAACAACTTTTACATCCCTGGCTGGGGCTCAGCTTAAAAGCAGCCTCTCATTTCCCAGAGTTTCCATGAGAAGTGCTGGAAAAGAGCCCAGCACACCACGTGTGGATCTGGTTACAGCTTCATTAGCCTGGGTCTGCCAGTGGGGCAGAACAGGTAGGAAGGTCTGAGTTGGGGCTTGCCTGAAACTTTTCCCTTTAAAGCCCCTTTCTCGTCTGCTGTCAAAAATAAAGCACCAGGAGGAGCAGGGTGGGTTCCATGGGCTGCACTTCCCTGGATGCTGCAGCCAAAACAGTTTGTGAGAGCAAGGCTGGGAGGGGGGAGGATAAAACAACCTCTTGGTTTGTATTTTCCGTCTCTTTTACCTGTGGGGAAGGATCCTGGAAACCTCCTCCCTTTGGGAAGCTGCAGGGGGGATTTGACTGTGCCCAGGCCCTGCTAAATATCCCTGCTCAGGTGTGTCCTCTGGCAGGGATGGAGGAGTTTTCCCAGATTTTGGGGGGTTCAGTTTGCAGGGAGGGTGTGTGGAAGCAGCAGAGCCCCGGGAAGGATGTGGAGAAATTCCCTGCCCCACCCAGGATCCTTCTGAGCAGAGGCTGCTCCGATTCCCAGGATCATCAGGGTTGGAAGAGACCTTCAAGATCATTTAGTCACCCCATAATCAGCCCTAAACCGTGTCTCCAAGTGCCACATCTTGACCACTTCCAGAGCTGGTGACTCCATCATCTTCCTGAGCAACTTTTTCCAAAGCCTGACCACCCCTTCAGTGAAAAAATCCAAAATTCAAGTATTTACTCTGAACCTTCCTTGGTGCAGCTTGGTTTGGTGAGCCTGGAGAAGAAGAGAGGCTGAGGGGACACCTCAGCGGGGTCTTCAACATCCTCCTGAGGGGCAGCTCCAATCTTTGCTCTGTTGGACCAGGAACAGCCCCCAGGGAATGGCTGGAGCTGTGCCAGGGCAGGTTAAGTTGGATTTTAGGGAAAGGTTCTTCCCCCAGAGGGTGGTTGGCACTGCCCAGGCTCCCCAGGGCAGTGGGCACAGCCCCGAGGCTGCCAGAGCTGCAGGAGGGTTGGGATGATCACTCCTGATGTGCCCTCCAGGCTTTCATTCCCCCACCCAGAAAAGGAATGCTGAGGCAGAAGCCCCTGGGTGTCCAGGGGAGGTGTGGAATAAGTGAGGGGACTGTGCCCTGGGGGGGGCCACGAGACACCAAACCAGAGCCTTTTGTCACCCCCTCAGTGGAGAGCAAAGGAGGAAAGAATGAGCCTGGGCTCTGTGTCCCCACTCTGCCAGCCCAGGCTGGGACTCAAAGAGGAAATCTGGCCTGGAGCTCCTCCCCACTTCAGCAGTTTTAGTGATTTCGGCACCTCTGATTGAAAGAGGCAAAGAAGGCAAACCCTTGTTTCGGCAGCTCCCAGAAGAAAGCCCGTCTGGAGCCTCCGTTTGTGGCTCCAGGATGTCACCAGCAGCTCCCAGGCTGCAGCCAGCGGGGAAGGCTCTGCCCTGCCCTGCCCTGCCCTGCTTTTCCCTCCTCCAGGACTCCACCCTGGTGACCTTTCAGCAGCCAAGGAAGAGGGTTGGTGAGAACACTCCCAACTTTTCCACCCAATCCCCCCTCTTTCCCCTCTCCGTATCAGCCCCACGAACTCTGAGCCTCAAACACCACCAGCCCCACCAGCCTCTGCCAGGAGAGATTTCCAAGTTTTTTTACGGCCTTCATAAAGTTGGGATCAGGGGGGGATTTTTCCACAGGAATTGAGTAGAAAGAAAGACTTTCTCCACTCTTTTTTTTTTTTTTTTCCCTCCATTTTTTTTTTTTTTTTTAAAAACCTCCTCTTTGGTTCTTTGGGAAATGAGCTCGTTCCGAGAGTAAAAATAACCCCTTGATTTGTGTGTTTCTTCCTCAAGAACAGAGGGAGACTTGTTGGTGGATCTCATAAAGTTTTTTGTTCCTCTCTCTCCCCTCCTCTCGTGCGCTTTTTGGGTCGTAATTTTATCCAGATGCCTTTTTGCTACTAAAAACCCCCTTCCACTGGGGTGTTTTTGTGGTGCATGCACGTGCCAGGCCCCCTCTCCTCGAGGTGTCTCCCACCTTTCCAGCTTCTCCCAAGAGGATCAGGCTCCTCCTGAAGTTTCTCCCTCCTCGTTTCTAATTCCCTGCTGATTTTTGGGGTGGATTTGGGGTCGTTACTTTGGAGTTGGCTCAGCAGCAGAGGAGACCAAAGCAGAGGGTGAAAGGGAGAGGGAGATGGTCAGGCCAAGCCAAGGGAGGTGGGAATGAGTCTGTCTCCACTTCCCTCTCCCAGTTCCAGCTGAGGGAAAAGGGATCCCTCGGGGATTAAAGCGGGAACAAAGGTGGGGATGAATTAAAGGGATGAAATGATGGACCTGGAGGTGCCAGAACATTCTGTGGGGAGAAACTGGCTCCCCACCCACAGGAAGGTTGTGAGGGATGTTGGCTACCAGTCCTGTTCCCAGATCCCTGGCAGTGGGTCCATCCTCTGTGTTTTCATCCCTGGCCTCTGTGGGGTCCTGAGGCCACCTTTGAACCCCCTTGGTGTGCTGGGAACACAAATAAATAATCTGGGAACCAAGACCAGCCCTCCAAGAGCAGCCCCACTCTGGGGAAGCCCTGACCCTGCCAGGCAGGATAAAGGGCTGGTCAGGAGTCCTGGGAGACATCAGGGTGGGATTTGGGAGCAACATGATCCTTTTCCCTCTCTCTCTGTGCTGTCCCAGGAGAAATCAACCCATTCCTCAGCACATGGATCATCATCTTCAGAATAAAGATGCCATTCATTCCCCAATTTCCCTGATTTAGGCCATAAGCAGACTGTGGGACTGGTAGGAAGGAATCAGGGGTGGTTGTCCAGGATGCTGGAAGCTCCTCTGCTGGATTGGGAATGGTACCAGGGGTCACACCAGGAACACTTGTGTGTCCTGGGAAATGGGAAGGGAGGGGAGCACTCAGGTCACCCCAGCCCTGACTCCAAGGTGTTTCCTCTAAAGCCCCCCCTGATGTAGCTCAGGAGCACAGGAGGCTGAGGACGAGGTTTGTTTCCCTCAGGTCAGGGATTTAATTCCATTTGGGATGTTGGGGGGTACCCAAAAACATCTCCAGGGCTTCGGGATACAAAAGCCAAGCCAAGGAAAACCTGTGCCTTTATGGAAAGGCCAGTGGGAATCCTAGAAACATGGAAGGGCCTGGGTTGGAAAGGACATGAAAGATCCTCTGGTTCCAACCCCAGGGACACCTTCCACGAGCCCAGGGTGCTCCAAGCCCTGTCCAACCTGGCCTGGGACACTTCCAGGGTGAGGAGTCTGGTCTGGTCTGGTCCAGAACCTGGGATAGTGGGAGGTGTCCCTGCCCATGGGGTGACACTGGGTGGGCTTTAAAGGTCCCTTCTAACCCAAAACATTCCAAGATTCTGGAGCCAGGCTGGGAGAGCTGGGGGGGTTCCCCTGGAGAAGAGAAGGCTCCAGGGAGAGCTGAGAGCCCCTGGCAGGGCCTAAAGGGGCTCCAGGAGAGCTGGAGAGGGACTGGGGACAAGGCATGGAGGGACAGCACACAGGGAATGGCTTCCCACTGCCAGAGGGCAGGGACAGATGGGAGATTGGGAAGGAATTGCTGGCTGGGAGGGTGGGGAGGGGCTGGATGGAATTCCCAGAGAAGCTGTGGCTGCCCCTGGGAAAGGCTGTTCCCAGGCCAGGAGAGGGACTGGAGCTTAAATTCAGCACCTTCTCCAGTCTGTGCCAACTGGGTCCATCCCTTGGAGGAGCTGGGATGTTCCTGCAGCATCTTTGGCTGCCCAGGGAGGGATCTGAGGAGGTTCCCACTTCAGGCAGTTTTACCATCACACTTTGGTCCCTCTGACTTCACCCTGAGCCCTCCCAGCCTGGCTAAACCTGCCCCTCAGCTCCTCCTGGGCACCAAAGGGCACCAGCAACAGGCACCTGGCACTCCTTTGCCATTGGAACCCGAATGGGGGCAGGTTTTGGGGTGGGAAAGCACCAGATTCCTTTCCCTCCCTGCCTGACTCACTGCTCCAGTCCCTCCTGACCTTCCCAGTGCTTTGCCTTGTGAAACTACCACAGAGCCACCAAAATCCAACCCCAGGGGCACCTTCAGGAGTGTTGCTGCTCCTGGAGATGCCCAAACCATTTGAGAGAGAGAGAGAGAGAGAGAGGCTGAGCAACAACCATAAAAATAAATATTAACCCCAATTCCATGGTTCTGTTCTCAAAGATTACAAGAAAATCAGAGCTACAGGCACAGTGGAAAAATGGGGAAGGAATTATTTTCTTCCTGATTTATTCCTTATGTTTCTATTCCCTTCTTCCTTTTTTGATTGATATTAAAAAAAAAAAAAAAGGGGGGGAGGAGGGTGGTGGAATAAAAAGGTCGTTGTGGGGACGGCACAGGTTCTGCTCTGCGACCCTTCCAGCTGAACAACCTGAGCTCTGTCCACCTTCCCCTCGAGTGCTGAGGAGAAACATCACCCTGAGAAGGAGGAGGAGAAAAATCCCTTCATGTGATTGATGCAAGAAAGGAGAGAAAATCATCCTGGGCTTCACTGGGTTGAAATAAAAAGGAAGGGGAAGTTCATCCTGGTCTTCACAGAATTCAAATGGGAATGAAGGGAAAATTCCCCCCAAAGCTTCACAGAATTGGAATAAGAAAGAAGGGAAAACTCATCTTGGTCTTCATGGGATTCAAATTAAAAAAAAAGAGAGGAAATTCCCCCTGGTCTTCACAGAATTCAAATGAGAAAGGAGAGAAAATTCACCGTGGTTTTCACAGAAATGCAATAAGAAAGGAGAGAAAATTCCTCCTGGTCTTCATGTCATTGAAATAGGAAAGAAGGGAAAATTCATCCTGGTCTTCACAGAACTGGAATAAGAAAGGAGAGAAAATCCCCCCTGGCCTTCATAGAATTCAAATAAGAAAGGAAAGAAAACTCCCCCTGGTTTTCACATGATTGAAATAATAAAGGAGAGAAAATTCCTCCTGGTCTTCACATGATTGTAGTAGGAAAAGGGAGAAAATTCACCCTGATCTTCATATAATTCAAATAAGAAGGAGGGAAAATTCCCCCTTGTCTTCACAGAACTGAAATAAGAAAGGGGAGAAAATTCTCCCTGGGCTTCACAGAACTGGAATAAGAAAGGGGAGAAAATTCTCCCTGGGCTTCACAGAACTGGAATAAGAAAAAAAGGAAAATCGCCGTGGTCTTCACAGAATTCAAATAAGAAAGGAGAGAAAATTCTCACTGTTCTTCACAAAAATGAAATAAGAAGGGAGAGAAAATTCCTCCTGGTCTTCATATAATTGATGTAAGAAAGGAGAGAAGATCCCCCTCTGGTCTCCCCAGAATTCAAATAAGAAAGGAGGGAAAATTCACTTGGGCTTTCACATGATTGAAATCAGAGAGGAGAGAAAATTCCCTCTGATCTCCACACCATTCCCTGCCCCCCCAGCCATGGAAAAGTGCTTTTCCTGCGGTGGATGGGGAATATCCATCCACATTTCATGCTCCTCCTGCCCCCAGAGGTGCTGCTCTGGTCCCTCATCCCGCTCCTCGAGTCACTGGGAGCCAAATCCCCGACACTCCAAACAAAATCCATTGCGGATCGCTCCCGGCATCCCAAAACTGAGGAGATTGTGCCCTCCTATGGCCACAGGAGCGACGTTTTCCCGCGGCAGGGGAGGGAGGTTTCCAGGTCGGGAGTGATGATCTCACTCAGGGCTTGATTGCCCTCGGTTTATTTTCCTTCCTTCATCCCGAGATTTTATCCCCCCCCCCCCCACACACACCCCTGGGGCTGGTTTAGAAAAGCTTCAAGGAGGCAACAGAGGAGAAATAAATAATGGAGTGGGGAGGATGGGGAGGCTGCTCATGGATAAACCCCCACAGGATGTGCAGGGGGTTGTGCCCAACAGAGGAGGTCACTGCTGGAATCCCTGCAAGTGCCCAAGGCCAGCCCGGGATAGGAGAAGGTGTCCCTGCCCATGGCACTGAACTGATTGTGTTTGAATCCCATTTGAATCCATTCTCATGTGTTTGGTCCCATTATCCTGTGTTTGATCCCAGTCTCATGTGTTTGAATCCATAATCATGTGTTTGATTCCATTATCCTGTGTTTGGATCCATTATCCTGTGTTTGGATCCATTATCCTGTGTTTGGATCCATTATCCTGTGTTTGGATCCATTATCCTGTGTTTGGATCCATTATCCTGTGTTTGGATCCATTATCCTGGGTTTGGATCCATTATCGTGTGTTTGGATCCATTATCCTGTGTTTGATTCCATTATCCTGTGTTTGAATCCTTTCTCATGTGTTTGAATCCATAATCATGTCTTTGATCCCATATTATCATGTGTTTGAATCCATAATCTTGTGTTTGAATGCCATAATCATGTTTGATCCCATTATCCTGTGTTTGAATCCATTATCCTGTATTTGATCCCATTATCCTGTATTTGATCCCATTATCCTGTGTTTGATCCCATAATCATGTATTTGATCCCATTATCCTGTGTTTGATCTCATAGTCATGTGTTTGGTCCCATTATCCTGTGTTTGAGTCCATAATCATGTGTTTGAATGCCAGTTTTATGTTCTTAATCCCACTATCCTGTGTTGGAATCCATAATCACGTGTTTGATCCCATATTATCCTGTGTTTGGATCCATTATCCTGTGTTTGATCCCATATTATCCTGTGTTTGGATCCATTATCCTGTGTTTGGATCCATTATCCCGTGTTTGGATCCATTATCCTGTGTTTGGATCCATTATCCTGGGTTTCAATCCCATTCTCAAGCCTTTCCTTGTCTTTCCAAGCTCCAGACTGCACAGCTGGAATCTGTGACCTTGGTCCCAGATGTTCCTCCCCCATCTCACTGCATGGAATCATCTGAGATATAAATATAGATATATAACTGGATTATTTTAGTTCAGAAAGTCATGGAATCATCTGAGATATAAATATAGATATATAACTGGATTATTTTAGTTCAGAAAGTCATGGAATCATCTGAGATATAAATATAGATATATAACTGGATTATTTTAGTTCATAGAATCATGGAATCATGGAATCATGGAATGGGTTGGGTTGGGAGGGACCTTAAAGCTCATCTTGTGGGCAGGGGCACCTTCCAGCATCCCAGGTTGTTCCAGCCTGGCCTTGGACACTTCCAGGGATCCAGGGGCAGCCACAGCTTCTCTGGGAATTCCATCCAGCCCCTCCCCGTCCTCCCAGACAAGAATTCCTTCCCAGTATCCCATCTAAATCTCCCCTTTTCCAGTTTGAAGCCATTCCCTGTGTGCTGTCCCTCCATCCCTTGTCCCCAGTCCCTCTCCAGCTCTCCTGGAGCTCCTTCAGGTCCTGAAGGCCACACTCAGGTCACCCCAAACTTCTCTTCTCCAGGATGAACAATCCCAGCTCATCCTGGAACTTCACTGTCATGGCATGACATAACTCCCAAATCAAAGTCAATCCTATGAATTATATTGATTCATTCATATCATTTAATTAACTAACCCTCAAAATTATATTAATGAATTCATCTCATTAATTACCTGATCCTCAAAATGAAATTAGTGCAAACCAAATAATTGTTTCTCTAATGTGCTTTAAAAGACTTTGAGGGGAAGAAGGGGAGATTTAGGTTGAATATTGGGAAGGAATTCCTGGCTGGGAGGGAGGGGAGGGACTGGATGGAATTCCCAGAGAAGCTGTGGCTGCCCCTGGATCCCTGGAAGTGTCCAAGGCCAGGTTGGAGTGACCTGGGCTGGTGGAACATGTCCCTGCCCATGGCAGGGGATGGCACTGGATCATCTTTAAGGTCCCTTCAACCCAAACCCTTCTGGAATTCCATGATAATGAAGGAATAAAATGAGAGAGGGTGGAAAAGAGAAAGGGTGGATGCAAGTAAAGAGAAGACAAGCATACTCCCTCACAAATTTCCCAAGAATCCTTGGCAAGATGTCCCATTTTCCAGGTAATTGTCCTCTTCTTGTTGAGAACTGGAACAAAAGGGTGAAAAATTGAAGGAAATCTGAATTTCACTCCAGTGACATTCCCAAGTGCTTCCCAACCGGCTCTGCAGTGAGAGATTCCCGTTTGGATCCAAGAGACGAAGGGAGCTGGACCATAAAAAGGGAGAACCCAAACTCCAGAGGGCAGGGAGTCCCTGAATCCCTAAATCCATCCCTGAAATGCTTTGCTTCCACCTCCAGACGAGGAGAAGTCGGTGGAGGGTGAAAACCTGTCGTGCCAGGAGGGATTTCCTCCTGGAAAGGGTGGTCAGGCCCTGGCAGGGGCTGCCCAGGGAGGTTTGGAGTGCCCAGCCCTGGAGGTGCCCAAGGAAGGACTGGATGTGACACTCAGTGCTCTGGGCTGGGGGACAGGGTGGGGATGGGGCACAGGGGGGCACTCTGTGATCCTGGAGCTCTTTCCCAACCTTTCTGTGGCTCTGGGATTGTTCTGCCGTGGATTCAGGAGCGTTTCTGTCCTTCACCTTCCTGTCTAGACGGTGAGTCCTGGGCTGGATCCCCCATCTGTGCAGCCCCTGGCAGGGCAGAGCCCCTGGCACTGCAGCCCCCAGGCTGTTCAGAAATAGCTCCACGCTGGTTTTCCGTGCAAAACCGACCTTGGATGGGGCAGAGCAGCCTCAGGATGGGCCCAGACTCGGGGCCAGCCCTGCTGCTGTTGGTGACAGGCCCCGAGCCTGCCCCGATCCTCGGCCCAAACCCCAAAGCTCTGGCGCTCGAGGCTCGGAATGTTTGCCCTGTTCAACCCTGGCTCATCCCAGGCAGCGAGAGGAGCAGCAGGAGGACCCACCAACCCCGAGCATGGAATCAAGTTTCAAGTTCAAAGGGCTGAAAAGGCTCGTGGGAACCCCTGAGAACCAAACCACAGCATCTGCAGCCTCCTGCTCTCCTCGGAGTGTCAAGTCTGGGTGGGACACAGACCCCACTGTTGTCACCCAGCGAGATGTCAGGGTTTATTTAGGCTGATTTTAGTATAAAACGCTGATCCAAGGCTTTTGGTGTCTTAGATTTCACTTAAAAATAGCATAAATCTGCTGTTTGTCTCCTTGTGGTGAGACAAACCGTTCCAGGCGCTCTGGGAGGAAAGCAGAGGGACCACTCGGAGAGTGTGGATATTCCAGGACGTTTCTCCATGTGGATGAGGGGAAAAAAAGGCCACTTGGGTGAGTCAGAACAGAAAGAGGGGTTGGAAGCTGAGCTCTTGTTAACCCCACGTTGTGTTTGGGGTTTGTTTTAAGCCGTGTTTGGTTAATCCTCGAGGATTGGTGCCCCCTTCTCTGGGCCCTCAGGGTTTGGTCTGCTGGGAGTTCCTTCCTTCCAGCGCCCCAAAAAACAACCAAACCTTGGATATTCTGTGGAAATCCCACACAAAATGGGGCATTTCTGGGTGATCAGGTGGTAGAAGCTCCCCTTTCCTCACCTGTGTCCCATCCCCACAGGTTGTGGAGCTGGATCTCATGTCATTCCCAGCTTTTGGGTGTTCACTTCTGAGGGTAAAATTGGGATTTTTAGCGTGTGACTGTGGGAGCCAAGCAGGGTTATGTCCTACTTGTGTCAGCAGGGCTTCTTTTATAGCAGATTAGCAGAGAAAAACAATCTCCCAGAGTCTTTAATCTTCCAAAACAACTTGTTTGGGAGGAATATTTAGCCTTTATTCTTCAAAAATAATACATCTGGGGAGAATATTTTTACTAAGAATCCTGAATAAGGCCTATATTCCCAATTAATTGCACAGGACTGGGAGGAAGGGGAAGATTTGCAGTGTCTCTCTACTGCAAAGATTTCAATTATCTAAATCACCTCTGATAAATCCATAATTTTCGTCTTAAAAACTTCCACTCTGGATGATTCCACAGGCACTGGAAACTCCAACGTCCCAAGTGTTCTCTCTCTTAGTGCCTCATCCAGATTTTTCTCTCTGTAAATAAATTTGACTTCTCACCCTGGTCATCATGGACAGGGAAAGGAGGGAGAAGTGACGATCCCATTGCAATGGAAAAGGCAGCTTTTCCACCAGAAATCCATGGATTTTCTGCCACGGATTTAAGGCAGTTTATAACCCAAAGAGAAGCTTTAATCCCCCAAGAAATCCCAGAGCTGGATTTAGCCCGTGTCCATAATCCGTGCTGGGCTCCAGCTGAGCTCGTGGTGGGATCTCCTGTCCCCGGAGCCAACATTCCTTTGTGTTTGTTTAATTGACTCATCCTCGGGGAACAAAAGTTCAAATTACCGGGACAAAGGGGGTGGTGAGCAGGAACCAGCCCTGAAAACCCACAGAATTAAAGTGGCACTTGCTTGTGAAATGTCGCAGTCCGGGAGGTTCATCCACTTCCCACAGGATCCAGCTCCTCTTTCCCTGCTCCTGCACAGGCACTGAGGGCAGTTCTTGGACTCCGTGATCCTTGTGGGTCCCTTCCAGCTCAGCAGCTTCTGGGACAACCCCCAGGATGCCACTGCCCCCCCTGGCCCCCAGCACACAGCGGTTCTCTCACTGTCACACAGACTCTGGGTGGGTTTCCCAGTTTTCCCTGCCTGGGGATATCCAGGGGTGTGTCCCCCTCTGCTCATCCTTGGACACAGCCCTGATTCTGTATCCACAGGAAAAAGGGGTCAAACCTGTCCAGACTTCCAAGGGACAATTCTATGTGGTTGATCACCTGGTTCTAACGCCGTGGATCTGCCAGTGGAGTGTCCAGGAAGGAGAGAACCTGGAACGGAATCCGGATCATTCCTGTAGGCATCCGTCTTTCCTCCGAGGGGCTTAAACCAGAACTTTGTAGTTCATCAGCAGCTACAAAACAGATCAAGCCTTTTCCCCCTCATCCATGTGAATGAGATCCCAGGAGAATGAAGGATCCACACGTGAGGAAATCAAGGAATCACGTGAACCAGGACTGCTCAGGACAAACCTCCCCTGGAGCCGACTCGGTGCTCCCACCCTGCCCTGCGCTGGGACCAGCCCTGTGCTCCGAGCACATCCACGTTTTTGGCACAGAGAGGGACCTTGGGATGAGTCTGAAACCTTGGATAGTCCCTGTGTTCCATCTTGGAGGGACCTGGAGATGCTTGTGAGTGGATATGAAGGCATTGGTGATGTTTGTGGAGCTGCAACATCTGCACGACGCTGAGAGGGGCTGGGCTGACAGGAGCAGATATTCCCTGCCCTGGGACGAATGGGAATCCCCTTGGAGGCAGGGAAAGGAGGATTTGAAGCACATCAATCTGTGCTATCTCATCCTGAAGCACCTTCCCCCTCAGACCCCAGAATCAGTTCATAAATGAATTATAATATGCAATCAGTGCAGGTCTCTCATTCCGAAGGCAAAAGGGAATTCCAGGGAATGTTCCTGTCTCATGGCCGGGACTGTCAGTGACTGATTCAACCTGGCAGGTCACCCTCTAATGACCTGCTCTCCCATGGCTCTCCCAAATCCACACGTTAAGCAGGAACAACTTCTGGGCCAGCGCCCCTTTAACTCGGGAAAAGCCCCCGCGCCCCGTCCCCGACGGGGAGCCCCGCTGGGGAGCTGCCTAATCACGGCCCTAATCAGCACGGGCTCATCCCCAGCCCCCTCCCCGCTGACCCAGCCCTGCCCACCCGCGCCCGTGTCCCCGCAGCCCCGGCCGGGGGGCTCCCGGGGCGGGGGGTTCCGCAGATGCACATTGTGAAGCCACCCCTGAGTAACCCCCGGGGACCCCCGAGGGGGCTGCGGGCAGGGAGGAGGGGAGGGGGATGATTAACCAGGGGAGCGGGGATGATTAACCAGCCGCGATGCCCGAGCGGGAGGGCAGGGCCGGCTCGGGGAGGGTCTCGGGGGGTCTCGGGCTCGGCTTTTGTCGCTTGCCCGCTCAACCCCTGAGGGGCTCAGACAAATGAGCGGCTGAACCCTGACCCTGCGTTAATTAGCACACGGCCCAAAACATCGGAAGGGCAGGGGGATGGAAAGCTGGGACAGGAAAGGCTAGGAGGTTGTCCCGTCCCGTTTGAAGCTGGAACGACCGTAAAAGGGGCGTTTGAAGGAGGTTTAGTTTGTGATAAGGGGTTAAATCTGCGATAAGGGGTTAAATCTGCGATAAGGGGTTAAATCTGTGATGAGAAATTTGCGATAGGAGGTTAAATTTGCCATAAGGTTAAATTTGGGATGGAAGGTTAAATCTGTGATGAGGAATTCGGGAAGTTAAGTTTGTGATAAGAAGTTAAACTTGTGGTGGGAGGTTAAATCTGTGATAAGAGGTTAAATTTGGGATGGGAGGTTAAATTTCTGATAGGAGGTTAAATTTCTGATGGGAAGTTCGATTTGTGATGGGAGGTTAAATTTGTGATAGGGTTAAGTTTGTGATAAGGTTAAATTTGGGATGGGAGGTTAAATTTGGGATAGGAGGTTAAATTTATGATAAGAGGTTCAATTTGTGATAGGAGGTTAAATCTGTGATGGGAGGTTAAATGAGTGATGGGAGGTTAAATTTGTGATGTGCTGGTTAATCATGTTGAATCCAAGGCCTCGAATCTCTCCAGAAACTTCCAGAGCCACAGAGAATATCAGGGAAATCCTCATCAAATGCTTTCCATGCTGTTTTTGATCCTTCCTTTGGCATCTCCCAAAGGAAGACACTGAGATGGACCAGCACTCCAGGGCTGTCCTGGTGGTCACAAAAGAAAGGGATGAGATTCCCAAACAGCCACCAGGAAGCAGATTCCAGTTGCTCCCAGTAGCTGCTCTGTGGGGCTGGATGTGCTCCACTGGTCAGAGCAAATCCTGGCTCTTCACATCCCAAAAATCCCAAAAACCCTTCTGGGGCTGGGATGGGATGAGCCAACATAGATCAGACCATGCTCTGATAAACTCTTACACCTCCAGAAATCAAAATCCTCCTCAGCAGAAAGGAAGGGACAAAGATCCAGGGAAAATAAGGTGAAAAAAAAAAGCATTTCATGGGGGAAAAAATCCAATAACGGGAATGTTCTGCCAGCTCATTTAGGGCTTTGGTCCCACTGATCCCGTCTCTCCCTTCAAATTGCTCCGTGGCCTTAAAAAATACTCTGGAAAGGATTGTTTCCTGACATTCCCTGCCTGCTATTCACCCTAAATTAGCCATTTTCTTAATTGCCCTTCATAATTTCTTCCCTTCTCTCAGCCCTGATCCCCCTCAGCCAACTCCTGCAGCAGCAGCTCTGTAATCCCCAGCATCTGCAAGCAAGGCGTTGTGCAAGGATTGCAGCATCCATCAGGGCAATCTGCAGCCCTTGGATTCACTTGGGAAAGCTGGAAAATGTGACCTGAGTATGCAGGAAAAAACAAGGGAAAAAAACAAAACCAAAAAACCAAACCAAAACAAAACAAAATGAGAGAAAATCAGCAAAAAGGGCCAAAGGACAAAGGGATTTATGGACAATAATTTATAGGAAGCGACAATAAGGATGATGTTAATTTAAGGGTGGAGAGGAATTTAGGAAATGGAATAGTTTGGATACATCATGTTGGGATTTGACAGGATAGGGATTTCTTCTGGTACAAAACAGGGGGAATCCAGAGTGTTTTCCACCTCTCTGGGAGCAGAAGGAAAAGGCACAACTTGATACAAGGAAAAGCACCTTGAGACCATAAAACAGGTTAAAAACCTGGGACTGGTGTGACAGAGAGGGGATTGGCCCCCTCAGGAGATCCAGGCATGGGGAGGTGGGGTGGGAGAGATGGACTGAG